>NW_026054711.1:0-21636 GCF_022830035.1 Ophidiomyces ophidiicola
GTACACAAAGAACTTGAAAGTGGAAAAAACTTCAATTCTTAACTATGTTGATTCAGATAATGAATCAAAATCTGCAGTCACATTTGATGAGAAATGCAATGCTTTCATCAGTACTCTTTTCAGAAAATCATCTGAATATCCATCAATCAATTGGTCTGAATATCATGAGAGTGAGAAGTGGGAATGGCATCAAATCACTGAGATTGAAATGAAGAAATCAGTTTTCAGTGGTTCAAAAATCAGTGCATCTGATCCAGATAGAATTTTCTTTCTGATCTTATAGAAAATTTATCCAGTTCTTAAAGATAGATTGTTTCAATTCTACAAGAGTCTGTTTGAGAAGAACTATCATCCTGACATTTGGAGACAAGCTACTGAAGTCATTTTGAAGAAACCAAACAGAAATGGTTTTATTTCCAAGTCTTACAGAATCATTTCACTTCTAAATTGTTTGGGCAAAGTGATGAAAAGAGTGATAGCCACCAGACTCAGTTTCTGGGCAACTACTACTGATCTCTTGTACTTTGATCAGTTTGGTGGAAAGAAACAGTGTTCTGCAATTGATGCTGCTTTAAGTCTCACTCATGACATTCAACTTGCCAAAGCTAAGAAATTGGTGACTTCAGCTCTTTTTATTGACATTAAAGAAGCATTTGACTTTGTGTCAGTGAATAGATTGATGAAGATTTGTTTGGATTTGAAGTTACCCAAGAATCTTGCCAGATGGATTGAATCTTTCATGAGAACCAGAAAGATTCAGTTGATTTTTGATGGAGAAAAACAGTCAACACCAGTTTCAATCAATATTGATGTGCCTCAAGGCTCACCACTCTCACCAGTTCTTTTTTCAATTTACACAAGATATCTTTTTGAAAATTTGGAAGAACTGAAAGATGTGAGAATTTCATATTACATGAATGACACTGGTTTGATTGTTTCTTCTGAATCAGTTGAGAAGAACTGTGAGTTGTTGAATAAAGCAATCAGTGTGATGTATGAAAGACAGACTTCTCATGTTGTTCAATTTGATATGAACAAAACTGAACTGATTCACTTCACCAAAGACTATTCTGAATCAGATTCAGTTTCATTGAATGATCTGACCTTCAAACCAAAAGATCTAGTTAGATGGTTGGGAATCTGGTTTGACAATCAACTCACTTTCAAAAGACATGTGGAAATCAAAATTGCATCAGCTGAAAGAGTCTTGAATCAAATAATAAGACTTTCAAACACAGAAAAAGGTCTTACTTTTCAAGCAATGAGACAACTGTACATGGCTTGCATCACTTCTGTTGCTTGCTGATTTTGAAGTTTCAGTTTGGTGGAATGGTCAAAAGAATCTACTTCACAAGTTTGAAAGACTTCAGAATTCAGCTTTAAGAAAGATTCTAGGGGCTTTCAGAACTTCTTCAATCTATGCTATGGAAATTGAAGCTGCTATTTCTCCACCCAAAGTGAGATTCAATAAACTGTGCAGAAACTATGCTTTCAGATTGTTGAAATTGCCAGAAAAACATGCAATCAGAACAAGAGTTTCTTCAAGTTTTCCTCCACATTCAAATGAAATTGAGTTAGATTGGAGAAAGTTTCTGGACTGAAATCAAAATGAGTTGACTCTGGATCATGTTGAACAAACATCTGGAAAAAGAAAGAGAAAAAGAACAAAAAGAATTAAAAAATATCCAAGTCACTTGTTTAAACTATGTTCTATGATCTCAGATCAGATTCCTTCTCTGAAGATTGAAACAGTAAATCCAGAATGGAATAAATCTTGGAGTTCAAGTCTGAATGAAATCATTGACATTCAAATTAATTCAGCAGAGAAGATACTTGCAAAGAAAAATCATCAACAACTTCTTCTCAATTTGAAAGACTCTTTAATCATGTATTCAGATGAATCACAGTCAGAAAATCTGACTACTGATGCAGGTCTTTATATTTCAGAAATAAATCAAAGATATTCTTGGAGATTGGGCAAACATATGAAAGTGTTTGATGCTGAACTCTTTGCAATTGAAAAGACTTTCTCCAATGCTTTGACTCTTTCAAATTCAAGAATCTTTTCAGAACTATGGATGTTTTCTGACAGTCAAGCTGCCATTCAGAGACTTAATGCACAGAATATGAAAGCTGAACTGTTCTACATTGAATCAATTAGAAAAATTGCTAAACAACTTAAGTCTAAAGACATTAAGTGTCATCTTCACTGGGTTCCAGCTCACATGGGCATTTTTGGCAATGAAGAAGCTGATATTGCTGCAAAGAAAGCAACTGAATTGAGACAAGATTGTGCTGAAAAGTATGTCTTCTTTGCTTACATCAAGAGACAAATCAAAGAAATGACAATGCTTGAATGATTAGAAGATGTGTTTGAAAATGGAAGTGATGTAAATCACTACTCTCAATTCAATTCAAAATCAAAGTGGAAAGCATGTTCACTTTCATTCCCCAAACAGATTTGATCAACAATTATTCAGTTGAAATTGGGTGATGGTTACTTTGGTTCTTACTTAATAAGACTACCAAATCATGATAGGGAAATCTGCAGACACTGTGGCTGCAAAGAAACACCAAAACATTTACTCATGAATTGTTTAAGTCTGAAAGCTGACAGACAACAGTGTTTGAAAGAGTTTAAAATTCCACAACTGTCACTTGAATTTTTATTTAACACTGAATTGGGTTTGAAATGGATGGAAAAGTTTCTCAAACAAACTGGAATAGTCACCAGAAGATGGCTTCTGAATGAAACAGACTGAGTATCTTTAAAGATCTCACTTACAATCTCATTATTTGTTTTCAAATTTCTGTGAAGGAAAGACATAAATCACTGCTCTGACACTCATGTACATTTTTCATTTGTTAATTTGTCTATGATCATGTCTCTGATCATTGTTTTTGTAACTTAGTTGAATCCTGCAAGACAGCTTGCAGGTAGTCTTCATAGGCTCAGACTGCACAAGACTATAATGAATAATAATAATAATAATAATAATAATATTTGGACTGAGAAAAATCAAAGTCACAGTCAGTCAATACATCAGAAGGAGCAGATTGCCAGATTTTATCATGTTCTTGAAGAAATTCTGCAGAAAATTGATCTGTTGTGATCAGAATCACTGAAAGTCCCTTAAAAGATTTGACTACTGAGGAGACCACTGATTTTTCAGTAATTTTGACATTCACAAAGACATCATTGATTCTCTTTCTGATAAAGTAGGTCTTATTTTGAATTCTTTCAGCAATTTCAGAATTGACTCTAAAAATCAGTCTGTTTTCTCTTGGATTTCTCAAACCAGACTTTGATTTCCCAGTCTCAGAAGTATAAGTTGAAGAGGAAGAGACTGTTGACTGTTTTTGTAGATTTTGCTTAACAGCTTCAGAGTAACTGAATTTACATCTAGCACTTGATTTCTCTGAAACTGTATTCACAGTCACAGAAGGCAGAGAAGACACAGAAGAGATGGAATTTAAAGAAGAAACTGAAGATTCTGAACTTCTAGACAGATCTTCCAACTTTTTGAGTCTCTTTTCCAAAAGATTCAGCTTGTCATTGTCATTTTCAAACTGAAAACAGAAAATATCTTTTTCCTTTTGAAAGAAGAGAATCTTTTGAAGACTGAGAATGCAAGAGTTTAATTCTTTTTGAACAAGAACATGATTTTCTTTCTGACATTCTTGTGCAAGAACTTTGAGAACTGATTTAAGTTCTTGTTCAGAATTCAGAGAGAGAGAAGTGGAGATAGAGGACATTTTGATTTGATTCAGTTGGGAACTTACCTAGAGAGATTTTTTCCTCCCAGAATAGAAATCTCCCAAAAACTAATCCCAGTTTTTCAAGAGAACAGGGAAACTAAGACTAAGTTTTGGCAGAAATCAGTCAAGAAAAAGCCAAAGTTTTCAAAATTCCCTGAACAAAAATAGCAGTAATAGATGGTGTGTTCCTGAACTATTAGAGCAGTTTATTTTAAGATTACTCTGAAACTGAGGAGAATGGTGCAAGATAACAAAAGAAAACTTGTGGAGTCAGATGAGTAGATGTACTTGGATAAGAGAACTCACTAACAATTTTTCAGGAGAATTGTTAAATTGAAAGTTTTTTTGATAGAAAAGACTTAAGTAAACCACTTGTAATCTCAGTTCAATATATCAACTAGTCTCACACTTCAAGAGTCTAACTTTAGTCTCTATATCTTATGTTGATCACAGAAAATGAATGACTTATGTGCTGTTTCTGTCTATCTGAGAAGTCAAGTCCAGGAAAAAACCTCTTCTTGTCTTTTTGAAGAGTGACAAGCAACTTTATCAGAATCTCAGAATCAATATCTAAGATTCAAGATAACTCAGTTCTTTTTCAATCTCAGATTACAATTCTAATTCTTCTTTGCAAGACACTAATGTATCTCAAGACAAAGTCAAATTTCAACTGCAGAAGAACTGGAGGAAACTGTTATGATATGTAAGTAAAAAGTCTTCTTCTTTGCTAGAAAATCAACAAGCCTAGTATGATTATTGTAACTATAAAAGAGCAATTTTAACCATCACTAGCTGATGAATGCAGGGATCAGTGACTGAGAGAGTCTATGTCTTTGAGACAAATAAGAAAGAGAGAAAAGTTGTTTTGTTTAAGTTGTGGTTGAATTTATCTTTGCTGACCCCAACTGGCAAATGGTTTTGACTTTTCAGAAGTGAAAATCGGGGCCGGAGAAAATTGATAGAATATCAGGCAGGTAGAGAATTGATCAGAGAATCAGAGATATTCAACTGAATTTAAAAAGATTTTGTTTTGATTGAGTTGTGATCAAATTTCTATGTTCTGCTGGAATTTTGGCTGTGTTCTGCAGTTGTACCACTTTGATGGGGTATAATAGAGTTTGGTGGAATAATTATGTAAGTTCAGACTCCAATTCAGCTTTGGTGTTGCTGGTTAAGACTTAGTAAGCCAGGAACATGAAAACTTTTCACTGTGAAAGACTGATGGAGAGCCACCAAAACTGAGTGAATTCTTAATCAGTTTGAGAATGCAAGTATTTTCCTCTTGGGTATAGATTTTTTAACACAAAAGAAATCAATTTCCAATGTTTCAGGGCTGTAGTGGAGGTGGTTGTGTTGTGGTGATCAGACAAAGTGCCTGAGTAGCCAAAACTGGTGACCCAGTCTTTGGTGTGAGATTTCCCACCCACCTCAGTGAATTGCCAGATGAAAATGGAGAGAATAACTAAATGGAACAAGAGCTTTTCAATGAATATATTTTCATTAAATTTGACTTAGAATTGATGGTGTTCCATATCAAGTGCTGCATGTTGGTGAGTAGATGTACTTAAATAAGAGAACTCACTAACAATTTTTCAAGAGAATTGTCAAACTGAAAGTCTTTTTGATAGAGAAGACTTAAGTAAATCACTTATAATCTTAGTTCAATATATCAACTATTCTCACACTTCAAGAGTGTAACTTTAGTCTCTATATTTTATGTTAATCACAGAAAATGAATGACTTATGTGCTGTTTCTGTCTATCTAAAAAGTCAAGCTCACAAAAAAATCTCTTCTTGTCTTTTTGAAGAATGACAAGCAATTTTATCAGAATCTCAGAATCAATATCTAAAATTTAAGATAACTCAGTTCTTTTTCAATCTCAGATTACAATTCTAATTCTTCTTTGCAAGACACTAATGTATCTCAAGACAAAGTCAAATTCCAACTGCAGAAGAACTGAAAGAAACTGTTATAATATGTAAGTAAAAAGTCTTCTTCTTTGCTAGAAAATGTAAGGCTCCGCGCTGCAGCCTTCTTACATTCATTCCATCATCTAAAAGAGGTTTGTAAAATCTTCTTGATGCTTAGATGATCATGCTTCATGGCATCTGGAGTTTGTAAACTCTGTGACTGATCACATGATCACACTAGCAAAGCTGAACACACAAAATCTGCCATAGATGCTTCTTTATGAAGATCAGTGGCAACATATCTAGAGACTCTAGATACTGTTGTAGCAATACAAGTTATCTCTCTCTCTCTCATGCTTAGATCCCTTCATAACCACTTCTCACTCTATCTAACCTCATTTACAAAGGCTGTAAGCCATTGCCACATTATCTGCAACCATCTGATCCTTACAGTTTGCCACTCAAATAAGCAGGTGGCCTGACAATGGTTTCCACAAGACAGAACAATCAAGACCAAACTGAATTCTCAACTCTTTTCTCAGTATCAGAGTTAGCCAAAACACTGAGTGTGACAATAAATCTGGATGAAAGCACAACCCAGGCTGAGAAATCACCTCCAGAGAACACAGAATCTCTTGAGAACTTAAAAGAGTGGATACATCTCATGAAGAGAATTCAAGAACTACAGCAGGATTTATGAATTCTGAATAGAAAGCATGGGTGAACAGAATCACTTGATGTTCTGACCTCTAATTCAAATTCTTCAAAGAAGAGTTCAGTCATCAAGCCTCCACAACACAAGACCAACTACCAAACCAAGAACTATGCAGTCTACTGACAGTTTACCTTCCAAATAGAATTCATCTGAGATGCTAGTGGTCTGAATGACAATGAAACTCTGAAGTATGCAGTCACAGAATTGGACTATAATGAGAAAGACCTTTGGAAATCACACTCAGCCCAAGACTCTACTCTGAACATCTGGACTGGACTTAAACAATTCCTACTTTTATGACTAGATGATTCTGAAAACCAAACCTGATTAGCCTGGAGAAACCTTTTTCACCTTCATAAAAAAGATGATGAATCAGACTTTGACTGGTTGCAACAATTCCAACAACATTTGCAACAAGTGAGTGAAGAGACACAGAGTGTGGATAAGTTCATCAAACATCTTTTTCTATGACAATATGACAAATCTATGCACAACAAGCTGGATGAACAGAAGGATCTTCCAGAGAAACTGAATGAGATTCAGACAGTTGTGATGTGATTACAATCTAGTGTCAAGAGCTTTACTTTCAACCCAAAGTCACAATTCATCTCAGAGACAAATACCAACTGTGGTGGAACATCATCCTACTGAAATTGAGCCTGTGGACCATAAGATCAGAGTTATAGAAACAAGACCTGAACCTCATCATGACAGAGAGAAAATCAACATCAGGAAACCTCCAATTCTCAGTTTACAAACTCAAAGTGGGATGGAAAATCAAATAAGAATGCTTGCTACAATTGTGGTGAGACTGGTCACTATGTGGATAAGTGCACCAAGCTAAAGAAGAAATAGAAGTTTGGGGAGCAGTTTGTAGATAGAATGAATATCAAGCAATTGAAGTTGTCTGAGCTACAAGCTGTTTCTTCAATCACATTGTCTGCCAGAGTTTGTAACTCTGAAGTAGAAAAAGAAGTTAAGTGAACTGCTGCAGCAGACTCACTATGTTTCTTTCTGATCATAAGTCTGAAGCTTGCAGTAAGACTGGGTCTGAAGATTTGTAAGATGAATGTTGAGATGGAGACTGCAGAAAAGAATCATTCAAAGTTAGTATCTGAAGAAATTACAAACATTTTCTTTGAGACACAAGATACTATGGATAATTGGCAGATGTTTAATGAGCAGGCATTGATTGCTGATATATCTAAGAACATGATGTTAGATCTCTTCTGACTACACTGTCATGATTCTGTTGTTTCATTTGGAATTAGACTCTATGACAAAAATCAAGCCAGTTTCTCTAGATGAACTTGTCAATGGTGGTAAACTCTTCTATGTAATGAGGGTTTGTAAAAGTGAACAAGTCATCACCATGAATGTGAATCTGCAGATATCAGACAGTTATAAAGATTTGATTGATGCATTCAGTGATGCAAAAGATGCTTTCTTGCCCCCTCATCAGAAGAATAATCTAGACATTGAGTTGTTGCTGGGGGCAGTGCCAAAGTTTGGCCCCATTTATCAGCTTTCAGAAACAGAGACAGAGACTTTACAAAAGTATGTCAACTCCATCTTGTCAAGTGAATTCATCAGATTCTTCAGATCATCAGCTGGGTCACTCATTCTGTTTGCAAAGAAGAAGGATGGGGGGTTACAAATGTGTGTGAATTATTGGGACTTGAATTCAAAGACAGTAAAGAACTGATATCCACTCCCACTGATTGAAGACATTCTGAATCAGATTGAGAAAGCTAAGATCTATACCCAGCTGGATGTGAAGAATGTGTATCATTGTTTATGAATAAAAAAGAGAGATGAATGGAAAACAGCTTTTCAGACTCCACTGAGAATGTTTAAATATCAGATGGTTTCATTTGAACTTACAAATGCATCAGTGACATTTCAGTCATACATCAACAAGACACTGAGAGAGTACTTAGATGTCTTTATGATGATGTACCTGAATGATGTTGTGATGTACTCTGAGAATGAGAAAGAACACACTGAACATGTTCATAAAGTGCTCAAGACACTGAAAGAGGCTGAACTTTATTGCAAGAGATCTAAGTGTCAGTTCAGTGTTACAGAGATAGACTTTCTGAAGTACATGATATCACCAGAAGATGTCTCAATGAAAAAAGCCTGAATGGACATGATCATTTCTTGACCAGAGCTCAAGAGTCATCAGAATATTCAAGTCTTTCTGAGATTTGCTAACTTCTACTGATGATTCATTCCCAAGTTCTCCAAGCTCACACTTGGTTTGACTAGCATGTTAAAGGGTGGGAAGTCAGAGAAGAAGCAATTCAGAAAGAAAAGAAGAAGAAGTGAAGAAGTGAGCAGTTCACTTAGCTTTCTCACAGAAGAGACTCATAAATCCTTCTATGACTTGAAGAAGACATTTATGAAGCAAGTGATGGTATATCACTTTGATTCAAAGAAGAAAATTAAGCTGAAAACAGATGCATCTGAATTTGCTGTGTGTGAAATTCTCTTTCAGCTACAGAAAAATGGCATGTGAAGATCAGTGAGATTCTATTTAAGAAAGATGATTTCAGCTGAGTACAACTATGATATTCATGATCAAGAATTGCTGACCATAGTTGAGTCATTCTGTCAATGAAGATGCTGACTGAAGAGGTCAATTCAATCCATTTCTGTTCTAACTGATCATGACAGTCTCAGACATTTTGAAACCACACAAGAGTTGTCAAGATGACAAGTGCAGTGAGTTCAGAAGTTGTCAGCTTTCTAATTTAAGATTGATTATGTGAAAGAATCAAAGAATCCAGCAGATGATTCTTCACAAAGATCAGACTATGCTGAAGCATTGAAATATGAGAATACTCAAGAATGTGAAGCAGCTGGACAGCTCTGTTTCATGCTGATCTGTTCTGGCCAGCAAGCTGAGAAGAAAGACTCAGAACATGTCTTGTCTAACAGAAATGCACACTCTGTGGACAGAAAGATATGTTATAAATCAGAGCAGACTTACACAAAGCTGCTTCTGAATGATACTTATGATATTCAAAGATTTGAGAATGAGTTATGAGATGTCAAGCAGCTCATTTTCAGTGATGCTCTGAATGAAACAGACTCATAAGAAACTGCATCTCTGAATCTAATGACAATGTTATCTGAGATGCTTGCTGATGATGATCATGCAATAGAGATTAGAAAGAGTCTTCAGTTAGATTCAATTAAGTTTGCAAACTAAACAGAGAAGAAAGACTGTCTCTTTATGAAAGAGCATCTCTATATATTCATAAGTGAAGCTCTGTGAATTGAATTGATTAAAAGACATCATGATTTATCTCTGATGAGTCACTTTGTGAGTGAAAGAACTTATGAACTGCTAGCACACAGATTCTATTGACCAAGAATGAAGAAGCTTGTGAAAGAATGTGTTGATGTCTGTGATGTTTACTTGAGATTCAGATGAGTCTGAGTGAAACCACAAGAAGAGATGTCTTCTTTGTCAATTTTCAAAAAGTCTTGAAAACACATTGCAATGAATGTGATTATGAACCTTCCATCAAGTCAGAATTTTGAGAAAGTGGAATTCAACTGTATTCTGATCATTGTGAACCAGTTTACAAAGATGTCTCACTTTGTTTCAGTCAGAAAAGAGCTGACATCTGAACAACTTACTGAATTGATTATGTGTGAGCTAGTTAGGTTGCATGGACTTCTCTTAAGCATAGTCTCTGACTGTGAGTTAATATTTACAAGTGAGTTCTGGAGAGATCTGTTATATCTTCTCAAAGTTGATAGAAGAATGAGCACAGCATTTCATTCTCAAATAGATGATCAGACTGAAAGACTGAATAGTACTCTTGAACAGTACTTACAAAGCTTCATCAATTATGAACAAGATGACTGAGTTGAAAAATTGTCTCATGCAGAGTTTGCTTACAACAACTCTAGACAATTCTCAACAGAGAAGAGTTTCTTTGAGCTTTTGACAGCAAGTCATTCACAGATGGATTTTCTGGAAGCAGAAATATTAGCATCAGTCACAACTGAGCTCCATAAACTGACAGATCAGTTGAAAGAGTTGCATAAGACAGCTCAGAAGAGTCTTATGAAGACACAAGTCTATTAAAAGAGCTACTATGATAAGAAACATACTGTGATATCATTTTATGAAGATGATCAGATGTGATTAGATCTTCATAACATTAGAACAGCACATTCTAGCAAGAAGTTGGATGTTCTTCAGCACAGATCATGCTGAATTGTGGAAAAATTGGGGCCCCAAATCTATCAATTGAAACTATCATCAGAGCTGAGAGTACACAATGTGTTTCATGTATCTCTTCTAATCAAACACAAGAAATGGAAGAGAGTGAATAGTCAATCACATCACTCAATTCATGAGACATTCTCTGTGAAGCAAGAGTATCAGATACAGAAGATTGTTGACTTCTGTAAGAATGGTTAAGTGATTGAATACCTTGTGTGATGGCAGAGATATGAAAAAAGAACTTGAGAGTCTTCAAAGAATGTGAGACATCTAGATAAGAAGCTGTTTGAGTTTCATAGAAAACATTCAAATAAGTTCAGTCTACATCATATTCTGAGAATGTGCACTTAGAGAGGTCTTGTTAGATTCATAAAGACATTTACAAAGCAGTTAGAGATTGATTCATGAAGCAGAAGAGTAGTGGCCTGAGTAGTGAATCAATTTAGAAGAAAACTCAGTCTGTAAAAGCAATTACAACTGTCAAGAAGTAGTTCATGAAGCAGAAGTAGTAAATTTACTCTAAGATAAAAGAAAGAACTAGACTATTAATGACCAAAGCCCACAAGAGAAAGAGGAAACTAGACTATTAGTGATTAAAGCTCACAGTAACAAAAGAAAGAAAACAAGAAGACAACTCTAAGAATTGAAAGAATAAGTTTTGTGTGTCTGATAGACACAGTTATTACATCTGTCTCTATCAAGAGAACTTGCAACACACTGTCTCAATGGAGAATTTGAGTTACTTCAGCATGCTGTACATGACTGCTGAGAATAATTGTCTGTCATGATGATCAGAACTTCTTTTCAGAGCTGAGCTCTATCTCTTAGCTGAATAGAATCTGTTGGATTAGTAAGAGTTGTGAACTGAAGAGAGGGAAAAGCAAGAAGTTGTCTCTCATGACCAAATGAATTCTGATCTGAGATTAAGAGTGGAAGATGGCTCATAGTAACTGATGTTCTGGCTGGCAAGTTAACAGCTGGGGCAGAGACCAGAGGAGCAGAAGCAGAAGCAGAAGCAGACACAGTAGACAGAGAAGAAGTTGATGAGACTGACTTCTAGAGAAAGAAAAGCATTAGCTGAAACTCTCAACATCACTTTGTAAATGAGTTTATGAAGCAGAAACTGTTTTATAAGTCATGTTATGAAGCAACTCAACATATCTTGGATGCATCAGAGACAGAATCAATGCTTGAGAATGAATGCAGCATAGAAAAGAGCACAGACTGAGAATGAGAATGCAGTAGAAATGAATCAGACTAAGAAAAATGAAGTGGTGCATTATCAACAAGAATTTCAGATTTGAAAGATGAGTGGTCACCCTCTTTCAAGATCTGATCAACTGAGATAATGGAGCTAGTAGTCAAAAAAGAATTGTTACTAGACACAGTAGACACCATTGAGTGTTTCTGCCAAGCTCAAATATTAGCACTCTGAATATGCCATCAGCCATGCACACAGAAAAGAGAATTATGAAATGAGGAAACACTTCATAAAGAATATTTCAGATTTCATAAAGATAATTATGAAGCATTAAAAGAAGAAGAAATGGAAAGATATCACTTACATCATCATAATCAGAATCAGACTGACTGAACTGTGACATCTGAGAAGAGATCTCAAAGTCTTCAGAGACATAACTCTCTGTTGCATAAATGAAAACTGACAGCAATGATGCCTCTTCACTTTAATTTTCTTGAGAAATGACAGTGATTGAGAACTCTGTTTCAGATGGAGCAGAAGATTCTGAAGACATCTCTTACATTATCTCTGAAGAGAGTCTTGAACAACAACTGATTGAAATTTTATTCTCAAACTTGTTGAGCCATTGTTGCTCATGTTTTGACATCTTAATTTAAACAGAAGAGAGACACAGCAAATTATCTCTCTGCATAATGTGTTAGCACTGAGAAAAGCCTTTACAAAGCCTCTCAAGATTTGTAATCATCAAGAAGAGAATGCTTGTCTAGAACTCTTACTCAAATAAAAAAAAATGTTGTTGAAAAAGAAAAAGAAAGAGAGAGAGAGAGGTGATTAAGAAAGAGATATTTATATTTAAGAGATTGCTGAGTATCACTAGATGAATTATAAGAAATGACAGTCACTACAGCAACTACATTACAATCACAGAGAAACTGTCACTCTTGCTGTGATCTTACTGTCACATCTACATTCAGAAACTGAGATTGAATTAAGACTCTGTGCTGTGGTCTTCTTACATTCATCACACCAAAAAGAGATTTTGTACAAAATTGTTACAATCACAGTGGAGCTGTCACTCTCACTGTGATCTTGATCACATCAATGTCTTGGAAATCAAGACTTGTGAAGAGGAGAAAATCTATAAGACTCTGTGCTGTGATCTTCTTACATTCATTTCATCATCTAAAAGAGATTCATAAAATCTTTTTGATGTTTAGATGATCATGCTTCATGGCATCTGAAATTTATAAATCTCATGACTGATCACATGATCACACTAGCAAAGCTGAACACACAAAATCTGCCACAGATGCTTCTTTATGAAGATTAGTGGCAACATATCTAGAGACTCTAGATACTGTTGTAGCAATACAAGTTACCTCTCTCTCTTTCATGCTTAGATCCCTTCATAACCACTTCTCACTCTACCTAACCTCATTTACAAAGGCTGTAAGCCATTGCCATGTTACCTGCAACCACCCAATCCTCACAGAAAATCAACAAGCCTAGTATAATTATTCTAACTATAAAAGAGCAATTTTAACCACCACTAGCTGATGAATGCAGAAATCAGTGACTGAAAGAGTCTATGTCTCTGAAATAAATAAGAAAGAGAGAAGAGTTGTTTTGTTTAAGTTGTGATTGAATTTATCTTTGCTGACCCCAACTGGCAAATGATTTTGACTTTTCAGAACTGAGAATCAGGGCTGGAGAAAATTGATAGAGTATCAGAGAGATAGAGAATTGATTAGAGAATTAGAGATATTAAATTAATTCTGAAGAGATCTTGTTTTGACTGAGTTGTGATTGAATTTATCTTTGCTGACCCCAACTGACAAATGGTTTTGACTTTTTGAAAGTGAAAATCAGGGCTGGAGAAAATCAATAGAATATCAGAAAGATAGAGAATTGATCAGAGAATCAGAAATATCAAACTAAATTTAAAAAGATCTTGTTTTGGCTGAGTTGCAATTGAATTTGCTGTTAATGATCTCAACTGACAATTGATTTTGACTTTTTGGAGGTGGATATCAGAGCTGGAGAAAATTGATAGAATATCAGAAAGATAGAGAATTGATCAGAAAATCAGAGATATTTAACTGAATTTAGAAGATCTTGTTTTGACTGAGTTGTGATGAAATTTCTATATTCTGCCAGAATTTTGACTGTGTTCTGCAGTTGTACCACTTTAATGTGATATAATAGAGTTTGATGAAATAATTATGTAAGTTTAGACTTCAATTCAGCTTTGATATTGCTGATTAAGACTTAGTGAGCCAGAAACATGAAAACTTTTCACTGTGGGAGACTGATGGAGAGCCACCAAAACTGAGTGAATTTTTAATCAATTTAAGAACACAAGTATTTTTCTCTTGAATATAGATTCTTTGACACAAATGCAATCAATTTCCAACATTTCAGAGCTGTAGTGAACATGATTGTGTTGTGATGATCAGATAAAGCATCAGAGTAGTTAAAACTGATGATTCAATCTTTAATGTGAGATTTTCCACTCACCACAGTGAATTGCTGGGTGAAAATGAAGAGAATAATTAAGTGAAACAAGAGCTTTCCAATGAATATATTTTCATTAAATTTGACTTAGAATTGATGGTGTTTCATATCAAGTGCTCAATTTTGCAACTTGTTTTTCAGTTCTAATATCCACTTTCAAAAAGTCAAAACTTCTAAATTCTTCAGATATTAAGTTTAGAAAACAGTACAAATCAGTTTATTTTATTTTTTAAAAAAATTCAATGATAAGTTTGAATCTCATTTTAAAATACTGATAAAAGTCTTATTTTCTTCTCAGTTCTAAAATGTTTAAGTTTCAGATTTCTTTTAAAAAATTTTCAAATTCTGAAATATCTCTAATTCTTTTTTCAAATTTTATATGTAAAATGTATTTTTACACCAAAATATGATAAGATAGAAAGTTGTTACAATAAAGTGAAAATGCATGTATTAGACTTATTACAGAGATCTCTATAGAAAGATTAGAGAACAGTATAAGTCAGTTTGTTTCATTTCTCTCTCAAAATTTTGTGATAAGTTTCAATTCTCTTTCAGAATACTGATAAAAGTTCCATTCTCTTCTCCATTTGGAATGTCTAAGAGACTAAGTTTCAAATATTTTTCAGAGAATTTCCAGACTCTGAAATAACTTTAATTTTTTTTGAAACTTTATTTTGAAATTGTATTTTTACAACAAAGTATGACAAAATAGAAAAATTGTCAATGCATGTATACATTTATATGTGATTTTGATATTAAAAATAGTATAAAATAAGATTTTATTCCAAGTTTCTATAAATTTTAAATCTCAGTCTCTAATTGAATAGTTTTAATTTTTCCTCAACATGCTATTAGAATTTTTAAGCACATAACTAATAGAGTTTGCAAGAGTCTATTCTAGTTTACAGAGAGATCTTCTGAATTAGTCAGAGCAATTGTAAGTAGTCTGTAAAAGTGGACTCTGACATGTGAGCAAGTTCAATCAAATTCTTGTCTGCCATCTGATTGGCTCTGTTATTAACTTATTTATGATAAAAAAATCCATCACATTAAGTGATGCAAGTCAATCTGAGGAACCAGACCCCAGAGTAAAGAGTCTAAAGATATCTTTGATGTTGGAAAAAACTTATGGAAAGAAGAACAGGCAATATTGTTTAATTGAAACAAGACAGGTGATACTATTTAGAAAATAAGTAGAATGGAAAGAACAAAAGTAGTTGGACTGAAGTAGTGTTAAAAGGTATAGTGCGTTCCATCAGATGGCTACCTTTGCTGGCAGGGGGGTAATGGGGATTTAGCCATGTACATATACAGTACAAGTCCTGCGTACTAGGGGTGCGCGCTTAAAGAGAGCGCTCAATAGTCTTCTGCATATGCACAAATAGAAGCATGCATAGATACATTCAAAACATTGCCATTCGAGTGTTAGTATTTATATCCAAAAATTCAACACATATTTCTTAGATGGCTTTGCTGAAAATAGGAATAAAAATCAAAGGGGGGCTTCACATTCATATCCTTTAGCTTCTTTATAGAGGCTTCCAGGAGGCGGCGAAGAATGTTTATGTTGACAATGCTGTTATCCTTATTGTTGTTTTTCGAAGCCACTATGTTCAGAAGACAAGAAATGCTCTGCCAAACAATTAGATTAGATCTTGTGGTGAATTATACAAGCACAGATAAAAATGAATGAAGTCATACCAAACACAAGCCATAATACCCCCGAACATACCCATCACATAGCTCAATAGATCTGGAAAATCGCTTCACACATTCATCGAGAACCTTTATATCAGTATCTGTTGGCGCTAGCAACGTTGAGACGTATAATAGCTCGCCTATCCTCGCATGGAGCTAAAGCCGAGTGGTTAGAAAAAGAAGGGCTAGTAACGGCAAGAAGTACCATACATTCCATGCGTTCGGAGAGATGATAATCGCCTCCTCAAGGCAAAAAACAGCTTGTGATGTCATTCCTTGACCTTGGTAAAGATCCGAAAGCTCACACCAGGCTTCTGCATCAGTAGGGAATGCGTCCAAAAACCTGACAAGAGCCTCAATTGCATCCGCTGGCCGGGATATCGATCGCAGTAGAGCGGCTCGTCGTTTCAGAATTGACTAGCAAGGAGAAATCAACATTATGCTCATAACCGCGCGCTTTCAAAGCAATACTAACCACATTCACAGAATTGTCCTTTAAAAGTGTATTGTAGTTTTCTAGTATTTTTTTTAGATCTTCCTCCGTTTTCGCAAGAGCCTCATCATAGAGCGCTTGTAACCCTATTACACGTTCATTTGCGCTCCCAAACCGAGTAGAAATTCGGTTGAGACAGTCCAAAGCCGACAAGTCATCTCCAGTCACAAGGCAAGCAACGAAAAGATTCTCGAAGTTCAACCAAAGTTCAGGCGTCTCAGGCTTCTTAAGAAGAGTAATGGAAAACTGGGATAGTGAGGAATCATGAATGAAGGTAGGAGTTTGCTGGGACAGTGAAAGAAACTCATGTTGAGTGGATGCTTTTAATATCATTTGGGAGGAAATCATATCTGACCCTCAACAAATGGCATCAAGGGCTTCTAGCACCGTGAAAAATTAGACCCGACATGACAGTGAGGCCGCCTTGTACATACATTTGAAGGGTACTCCGTATGGACGGTGGTTCTACCGGCGGTTGAATATTATTTCGGCAGGGAAAAGAAAGATAGTGGTATGGAATTGGCAGGCTATACTCTGTGTTCCATAGAGTTACTCAAAACAGCATCAGCATGGACTCCGTTTGCCTCGGTTTCTCGGACGTTCCCTTCAAGATGGAGTTGGGACGTTTTACTTCCAAGGAGCTTAACTAACTAGTTAGTTAACGTTAGTTAGTTAGTTGGTTAATACAGTAAACCTTCAGGCCACCTAAGCTAACTTTATTTTAAGAACACTCTTCTAGCAGTTTGGCAAGTGAGTCTTTGTCCATTCCCGGGAGTAACTACTCTTTGCTGTATTTGGTCCCTAATATTTTTGTGTTTTACTTTGTCTTGCCTGATCAAGCATTCTCAATTTTTGGATGAAGAAGCGATTCGAAATAGATAAAAATTTAAACATCCAATTACGGACTTATCAACGAGATAACTTCAGCTTATGAGCTAGCTCACTCTACCTCACAAATAAGCCACTCCCAAAAAGAATCGAATATACGTTTTCTACATTATGGTCAGTGTTTGTCTCTAACTTGGAAGTATACTGGCTGGTTCTAAGAGCATCTTCCTTGTAGGTACAAACTCCACAACAACGTAAAGCGAACGAGAAATACGCAAAATATGAAGAAGCTAAGCGTGGAAAGTTGGAGCGTGTCGCCAAGTCTAAGGTAACACCAAAGGCTCCCGTATCTGTAGCCTGGGTTGGTACGTTGAACCATATGGTATCTTGCTCTACTCGAAGCTCTCTAAGGGTTGCTTGTGTTTAGCTGTCCTTGGGTTCGTGGTATGTGGCGGAGTCGTCTTTGAACTACTTCAACTTGCTCCGGAGATCTGGGGATTTGTGTCATCGCTATTCAGTCGATGGACAAGTTGAATACTTTTCACGTGGAGTGCGCACACTTGAAGGGAAAATCATACTGTGCCCGGTTTTTCGTTGATTTGGGTTACATAAGTACTCCGTACACCATTAGATATTCTACTTGGCAAGCCCAGGCAGGTAAGTGAAAATATTACTGTACATGTATTTACCTACATACGACCTATTTTATGAGGACTAGAACTTCCCTTTTAAGTTTATATAAGCCCACTGAATAGCAAGTAAATCAGATGAACTTAAGAGTTGTTTCAAATATATAAGTTCCCAAAGAACGGAAGACGAGGCATATGTCTTTATTTCTCCGATGGAGCTGCATAACCATCTTTGCTTTCTTCAGGTTTCTTTGTTAACCTTGATAGATATTTCGTTAGCATGACCAGCATCTACGTTGGTGAGCTTAACTCTCTTTTTCTTCTTCCTCTTTACTAATGCGCCTTCTGGCGGGACGTCGTCTACGACGTGTATTTGCTCGGTGGTCCGCTGCATTTTCAATCGAAATTGCTCAACCTTCTCTATTGCTTTTGCCATCTCGTGCTCTTCAGTTAAGACACTAGGATTGCGGCCTTTGGGTAAAGGGCCATTGACAGACCCGAAATTAATGTCAACCATTGGTTTCCCAGTTTTCGTCCCTGCCTTGAGCGGTGGACAGGATGTTGATTGACCATTCATAACATCTATAGTTTCATCACCAATAATTTCAAACCTCCTTTGGTTGTCGCTGTTGTTTGGGCGTAACTTTGTAGTCCCAGGTATGTTACGCTTGTTAATTGCTAAATCAATTATTGGAATGGAGTCGAGGTCCAAGTCTTCGCTATTGGTTGCGGGTACTGGGGTGGATGAGTTACCCGGACTGTC
Organism: Ophidiomyces ophidiicola; assembly: GCF_022830035.1. NCBI lineage: Eukaryota > Fungi > Ascomycota > Eurotiomycetes > Onygenales > Onygenaceae > Ophidiomyces > Ophidiomyces ophidiicola. The sequence goes on from NW_026054711.1 coordinate 18,758, forward strand.
GATTCCAATATAGAAAGGTTCTTCTTTGTTTTGTTCTCGCCGCTCCGCTCGTCGTTTAGTTATCGCGTCCAAAGTAAGGGTGTCATCTTTTATGTTCTGATAAGACGGCGAGCTAGCGGCTGGGTATGGCGATAAAATTTCCTTGGGAAACGAGTTGTCGCCCACGGGTGGCATCTCGTAGTAAAAGACATTTATCTCCGTCTTAGATAATGAATCCAAGGTGATATCTTGGGACTGCTCAAGCAGAAACGCTAATCTGGGGTTGATAGGTGTATACAACTTCAGATCTTCAGGGACTGGTACCTTTTTTTGAGCACTCATCGCAACGGGATTAAGATCCAAGCCAGAGAAGAGGGTTGGAATCGCGGAAGATAATAACAGAGGTGGTTTCCCAGCAGTTTCTTGCGAAAGTGCTTCGGCAGTCAAGTTGAAAAGCTCTAGGAAACCAGTCGCCCGCTCTTGAATATCAAGGTCGGAATGCAGGGACAGATTCTTCAAAAAATCCAGTATCTTGGTAAGTTGTATCTCAGTTTGTTTGGCGGAGCATTGGTTGTTTCTTGCTAAATGAACAAGCACTTTAGGGATAGCTTGAATGTAAGAAGATATCACCTTTGGGGATAGTTTCACGTTTGCCGGGTAAATTAAAGATGACAGAGATTGTTCTGGGCTAGCGAGATACTCAGAAAACTCCCCGACTATCCAAGAGGCGTATTCTAACACTGGAACTCTGGACTGTGAATTGGCTGGAAACAATATTTCCCGATTATCCATTGATATCAGGGACTCCGCGGCATGCACGGCTTCACTTCTTATACCTTTTACTCGAACGGCGACATTGCGCAGCTCGAAGCCAATTCGAGAAGCGCACCTCTCCAGTCGGTCCTCGGACTCTACCGATGCCACTGTTGAGACCCTGAGCGGCGAGCTGGACGCGGGAACTAACTGCACTAGCTGTACTAGGACGTCGAGATACCACTCAAAATCCAGTATGAACGAATACGTACTCCTTGAGCACATATCTAGGATCCGATTTAAAACCTCCACTTGGTAGTCATTTGGAAGAAAAATAGTATGGCTCTGCTTTTTGTTTACTTGCAATGATTCCGGGATATGTTGATCATAAGCATCTCCTACTGGTTTGGTTTCCATTAGAAAATCTTTTGCCACAACTTCCTCAATGGGTGACTTTTGAAGCTGTGTAATAAGTTGGCCCACAACATATTGCAGGTTATCGGTGGTGATCATTCCAGAGATAAGTTCCAAAGCCTGTAGTCGTATTGAAATATCCTTGTCACCAAGGCAATCCATAATCAGGGTTTGTTGCTGTGAAACTAACATTGGATATGAAAGTATGATTCTGTTGAAGGCGAGGAGGGAAACATATTTTACTTTAGGCTTGTTAGCAAAAGTGGGTTCAATGGTGGAGTGTATTCCATACAATTTGGGTCTCCTTCCAAAAATAACATTCCACTGAGCTTTTCTACACATAAGTGTGCAATGGACTCTCCTTCACTTTCGGAATTTTCAAGGATCCCTCCCTGAATAACTCCATTGATAGATTCATACAGTAGAGACATGGCACAAGTTGTTTTAATGATTAATGTCAAAGGACGGATAAGTTTGTGGACCAGTCGTGGTTCCAAAGGCGTTAAGAATGTAAACTAAGACACTTAGTTCACAATATATCAACTCATGATAATGACTTACAAGTTTAAGAACTTTTATTGCCATCCAGTTGTTCCCGCCATCTACTAGTAAACCAAACAACCTTGGCGCAAGTTGCAGGAAATCCCGCGGTCGTCTCCAGCCAAGTTCACAGACAACATTGATCACAGATGCAGTGACACTATCGTCCTCTTGCTCGTCCATTAAGCGCTCTTGGATCCTTGGCCATGCTAGGTGAAATGCCTCTGGGTAAACGAGAGAGAGTCGATAGAGGTTCACCACTGCCTTTTTACGTACAGACGAATGAGAGTGAGATAGGCGTGGTGTCAAATCTGATAGGAGAGATAAGGCTAACGATGGTGAGATAATGTGAGGGAGAACTAAGAGTGGTAAGGTCATTGTTGGTACAAGCGGAGAGATCATATCCTAGAAGATATTAGGATAATTATATCTAATTCAGTCACGATCACCAACCTTTTTCAACAGGTTTGTAGCTAACATCAAAATTTCTGTGTCTGAATGGAAGCTCTGAGCAGCTCCTAGATATCCTACTCGCTTCTCAAGATATTTTTGAGATGACATCACCTCCAGAACGTGAAATGCTGCCCATGACATATCATATCCGAACATTTCCAGGTATATCAGCTTCAGAAGCGCAGTTGCTTTTTTGTCTTGAAAGGCGTAAGCTATTGAGCATGACAGGGCACAGAAGACTCTAACCCATGTCCTGGGACTTTATTTCTGTTTGACATTCTCTGATGCTGGCATGAATGTATTCGACTTCATTTGCTTTGTGATGCCGCAGACCTCTGATGAGGTCATATAGGGACTTCTCGAACCTATAGATGTTTTGTGTTAAACTTTCAGCCAAATTTAAAGGGAAAGTAACTCACATTGTAAATGATATTATGAAAGGCCAGAGGGTATAGTTATTGCATAGAAATTGGGGGCCTAGTGCTCAAATTGACTGGTTATGGCAGTGTACAAAAAACAAGCAGCCATGATGTCAGCCAGAGGCCTGCCTAGGCTAGGCTAGGCACGGAGTTTAGAAACAAAGAGATCCTCTTAGTATAGTGGCAATGTTGAGTTATTATTATTATTATTATTATTATTATTATTATTATTATTATTATTATTATTATTATTATTATTATTATTATTATTATTATTATTATTATTATTATTATTATTATTATTATTATTATTATTATTAT
>NW_026054712.1:0-21418 GCF_022830035.1 Ophidiomyces ophidiicola
CAACTGTCACTTGAGTTTCTATTTAACACTGAATTGGGTTTGAAATGGATGGGAAAGTTTCTTAAACAAACTGGAATAGTCACCAGAAGATGGCTTCTGAATGAAACAGACTGAGTATCTTTAAAGACCTCACTTACAATCTCATTATTTGTTTTCAAATTTCTGTGGAGAAAAGACATAAATCACTGCCCTGACACTCTTGTATGTTTTTCATTTATTAATTTGTCTATGATCATGTCTCTGATCATTGTTTTTGTAACTTAGTTAAATCCTGCAAGACAGCTTGCAGGTAGTCTCCATAGTCTCAGACTGCACAAGACTATAATGAATAATAATAATAATAAACCTCCCAAAGGTGCCTATCAATGTGAAATTTGAAAAGATCCCATGGGGTTCTCTAATGGTGGAGTGCAGGTCTTGCACTCTTTCAAAAGTAAAGTAAATTATATGCAGAATGCTGTTGAAAAGATCTATGTGTCTGTTCATGAAGATGTCTGTTGATCTCATACAGTTTGCTCCAGGTTATAATGGAGATAGGTGGGTGGTTCACTTATATTGTGATTATACCCACCTGCACTATGTGGAAATGATGCAGTGAAAATCTGAAAGTTTGATGTGCACAGCAAAAATGATATGGGTAATTCTCAATGTATATCAATTGGCTATCTTGGCTATTTGAATTGACAGAGAAACCTCTATGCAGTCAGAACTGGCAGTGTTGGCTCAAACATATGGTATAGTTGTTCAACATTTGGCACCCTACATGCTGGCTCAAAATGGAGCAGCAGAGCATGCAGGAGCTTTAATAACAACAGCAGTGTGTACAATGTGAATTGAAGTCAATTTATCTGAGAATTTGTGGCTGGAATGTGTCAAGGCTGCAGTGTATATTTTAAACAGAATTTCAGTTAAAGATCTTGGTTGGAACACTTCTCTTGAATTCTTAGAGGAATATCTTCAAACTGCAACTCCTTTAACTGAAATTAGGCATATAAGAGTTTTTGGCTGTAGAGTGTATTCTTTAATTAAAAATGCATGATATGAAAGAAATCAGAAGCTGACTTCTAGAGTGAAAGTTGGATATTTTGTTGAATATGAATCAACAAATATTTTTTGCATTTGAATTCCAGTATGATGAAAGGTTATATTAACAAGAGATGTTATATTTAATGAAGATATGCTATTTGATTCTAATGAGATTAGCAGTGAGCTTTTATTACAAAAGAGCTTTGTTGTGCCAGATACAATATCTTTCATTGAAGTAAGTGATATTAACAAGATGAGCTTGAGCAAGCATGACAGTGAAGATGAAGACTCTGAGAAGAATACATCATGTGAAAGTCAGAAGACTGTTGATCAGTCAATAAGATCAATGAAAACAATGACTAAGGCAGTAACTAATCAATCAGAAGAAACATGTGCATTGTCAACATCAGAGTCAACATCAGAGCTGTTGACTTCAGACATCTACACCCAATCTCTTCTGGATGGTCCAACAACACCTTCAACTGGAATTGAGATGCTTGATCAACTTTCATTGACAGTCAATCATTCTGCCACAGAAGCTATGGGGGCAGTGAGTGATGTTATGATTGAGCTGCCTGAAGGTATAACATCTACTACACTTTCTGCCACTAGCCCTATGGGGGTGGTGAGCACAAATGACAGACAATTAATAGTCAATTGTTCTGCTGCAGAGGTGGTGAGCACTAATGATGGGATTTTGATAGCCAATTGTTCTGCCACAGAGACAGTGAGCACTAATGACAGGATTTCAACAGCCAATCATTTTGCCACAGAAGTGGTGAATGACTCAGCCAGCATGAGCTTGAGCACAGAGCAACCTCCTAGGTGAAGTGCTAGGATAACACATCAAAATGCAAATTGAATTGACAGGTGAACAGCTTATACAGCAATTCTGCAGCAAACAGCACATTTGAATTCTTTTTATAGAGGCTATTTAACAGCTTTTACAATTATGAATCCTAGACTCCACAGGGAGAATCTTCCAAAGTCTCCAAAGCATTATTTTTCAATGTTGCAACATCTGCATGCTGGTGGGTTTAAGACCACCATGGATGTAGAAATGGAGAAGCTACAAACAAAGAAATGCTTTGAAGAAGTAGAGAGCTTGGAAGAAATATGTCCAATCCCTTTAATGTGGATTTATATGTACAAATTTGATGTTAATGGTTTTTTGGAATGTTATAAGGCAAGGCTTGTTTTTTGTGGAGATCTGAATATCAATAATAAACATGACACCTACACCACTACTCTCACTGTGTGAATATTTCACCTTTTAATGGCTATAACAGCTTATTTTGAAATGGAGACCTTCCAGATTGATGCTGTTAATGCATTCATTAATGCTTCATTTGATAAACCTGTTTATTGCAGGTCTGCAGAGAGTTACAGTAAGAAAAGAGGTGTTTGGAGGGTTCTACAAGTCTTATACAGTCACTCTGAATCTCCACAACTTTGGTATGAAGACCTCACTTCAACACTCTGGGAACTAAAATTCCATCAGATTTGTGAAGAACCATGTCTATTCATTGATAAGAATATTATTATCTTCTTTTATGTGGATGACATAGTATTTTTATATCACAGAAAGAATGTTGGAACATTTGAGCAGTTATTGAAGAATCTACAGACACATTATGAGCTTCAAGAGATTGAAGAGCTAGAGTGATTTCTAGATATCTGTGTCTTATGCAATAGAGATGCTCAGAAGCTTTGACTGTGCCAGAATAGTTATATTGAGAAGATTGCTAATAAGTTCAATCTTATGGAGTTGAAGTCACCACATACATCAATGGTAACTGTGGATATAGCTCCTTATACAGAGGTGCAAGATAAGCAACAAATACATGTCTACCAACAGAAGATTGGTTCAGCTCTCTATGCTGCTATTATAACACAGTCTGATATTTTGTTTGCTACTGCAAAATTAAGTGAGGCTTTGGTTAACCCAGAACCAGAACACCATACAGCAATTGAGAGAGTTATCTCATATGCTTTTTCAATGAAGTATTATGCTCTTGAATTTCATGCTGAGAAGGAGTTGGATACCCAGGGTAATAATAATACTAATGATGTCATGAACATCCATTTAATAATTGCCAGTGATTCTTCTTTTGCAGATGATTTGGGCTCTAGGCACTTCTCTCAGAGCTCCATATTCAAGCTCTTTGGAGACTTGATTGATTGGAAATTCTTCAGGCAAAAGACTGTTACAACATCTTCAATGGAAGCTGAGCTTTTAGCACTATTCTATACAGCAAAAGAGACCATGTGGTGGAAATGCTTATTTAAGAATATTATGTTGAAATTAGAAAGAGATTTTGATATTTTATGTGATACTTTGCAGATGATTTGTTTACTGATTTCAGCAGCTCTGCAACTAATTACCAAGCTCTGCCATGTTGATATTCATCACCACTGGTTATGGCAAGCAGTTACTAATAAGAAATTGAATATTAGCTGGATTGAAAGCAATAATATGCCTGCAGATGGCTTAACAAAGGCCTTGCCTAGACAGAAATTTGAAAAATTCATTAAGCAATTGGGACTTGTGGATATTGATTATTTGGTAAGGGGGAGTTCACCACCTATGCTGCTGCCAAAGCTACAGAGGTGTGTTGAGCAGAAGTCAGATGACTTGTCAGATGATCAGATCTCTGAAGAAAAAACTGAAGAATCATAGATTCACCATCTTCTCTTCTTGATCATGGTACTGATTTCATTATCTTTGTCTATCAGGCTGGTGGAGATTTGCTAGAGGTTTTTCATATGTTTTTCCTGTAGCCTCAGTTATAGCATGTTCATCTATAAGTATCCATGTCTCATTTGTTAGGAGCAAGACCAGACACATTATTATAGACACTCAGTCACATGATCATCATGTGCTTCTGTGTCATCCAATAAATTCAGCTTTGGTGTTGCTGGTTAAGGCTTAGTAAGCCAGGAACACAAAAACTTTTCACTGTGAAAGACTGATGGAGAGCCACCAAAACTGAGTGAATTCTTAATCAGTTTGAGAATGCAAGTATTTTCCTCTTGGGTATAGATTTTTTAACACAAAAGAAATCAATTTCCAATGTTTCAGGGCTGTAGTGGAGGTGATTGTGTTGTGGTGATCAGACAAAGTGCCTGAGTAGCCAAAACTGGTGACCCAGTCTTTGGTGTGAGATTTCCCACCCACCACAGTGAATTGCCAGGTGAAAATGAAGAGAATAACTAAATGAAACAAGAGCTTTCCAATGAATTTATTTTCATTAAATTTGACTTAGAATTGATGGTGTTCCATATCAAGTGCTGTCCAACTTGAGAGAGAAGTGGAGATAGAGGACATTTTGATTTGTTTCAGTTGGGAACTTACCTAGAGAGATTTTTTCCTCCCAGAATAGAAATCTCCCAAAAACTAATCCCAGTTTTTCAAGAGAACAGGGAAACTAAGACTAAGTTTTGGCAGAAATCAGTCCAGAAAAAGCCAAAGTTTTCAAAATTCCCTGAACAAAAATAGCAGTAATAGATGGCGCGTTCCTGAACTATTAGAGCAGTTTATTTTAAGATTACTCTGGAACTGAGGGGAATGGTGCAAGATAACAAAAGAAAACTTGTGGAGCCAGATGAGTAGGTGTACTTGAATAAGAGAATCCACTAACAATTTTTCAAGAGCATTGTCAAACTGAAAGTCTTTTTGATAGAGAAGACTTAAGTAAACCACTTATAATTAGGCTGACTGCAGGGACAGAGATTTCCCAACTGGGATCCTGTCCCTAATGCACTAATGGGAAATTGGGATGGGACTAGAAATTGGTAGTTCAAACTGAGATGGGACTGGGACTTAATTTAAAGAAATTGGGATTATTTAATTAGGGATAGGGATCCCCAATTTACCTAAACTTAAAATAAAACCTTATTTTATACTATTTTTAGTACCAAAATCATATACAAATGTATATATGCATTTTGACTTGATGTGCAAATTTTTCTATTTTGTCATATTTTGGTGTAAAAATACACTTTCAAAATAAAGTTTGAAAAAAAATTAAAGTTGTTTTAGGGATAGGGAAATCCAGGGATGGGACATAACATAGAAAATTTGAAACTGGGAAGGGAATGGGACTTGTTTTCATATTTTGGGATGGAATTGGGACCAATTTTCAAATTTTGGGAAGGGATTGGGATCAACTCAATTGGGATTAACATTCAGTCTTGTCCCTTTGGGATCCCAAAGGGACCCCAACAGTCAGCCTACTTATAATCTCAGTTCAATATATCAACTAGTCTCACACTTCAAGAGTGTAACTTTAGTCCCTATATCTTATGTTGATCACAGAAAATGAATGACTTATGTGCTGTTTCTGTCTATCTGAGAAGTCAAGTCCAGGAAAAAATCTCTTCTTGTCTTTTTGAAGAGTGACAAGCAACTTTATCAGAATCTCAGAACCAATATCTAAGATTCAAGATAACTCAGTTCTTTTTCAATCTCAGATTACAATTCTAATTCTTCTTTGCAAGACACTAATGTATCTCAAGGCAAAGTCAAATTTCAACTGCAGAAGAACTGAAAGAAACTGTTATGATATGTAAGTAAAAAGTCTTCTTCTTTGCTAGAAAATCAACAAGTCTAGTATGATTATTCTAACTATAAAAGAGCAATTTTAATCATCACTAGCTGATGGATGCAGGGATCAGTGACTGAAAGAGTCTATGTCTTTGAGACAAATAAGAAAGAGAGAAAAGTTGTTTTGTTTAAGTTGTGGTTGAATTTATCTTTACTGATCTCAACTGGCAAATGGTTTTGACTTTTTGGAAGGGAAAATTGGGGCCAGAGAAAATCAATAGAATATCAGAGAGATAGAGAATTGATCAGAGAATCAGAAATATCAAACTGAATTTAAAAAGATCTTGTTTTGACTGAGTTGCAATTTAATTTACTGTTGATGATCTCAACTGACAATTAGTTTTGACTTTTTGAAGGTGGATATCAGGGCTGGAGAAAATCAATAGAATATCAAATAGATAGAGAATTGATTGAAGAATCAGAAATACTAAATCAATTTTGAAGAAATCTTGTTTTGACTGAGTTATGATTGAATTTATCTTTGCTGACCCCAACTGACAAATGGTTTTCACTTTTCAGAAGTGAAAATTGGGGCCAGAGAAAATCAATAGAATATTAGAGAGATAGAGAATTGATCAGAGAATCAGAAATATTCAACTGAATTTAAAAAGATCTTATTTTGAATGAGATGTGATTAAATTTCTATATTCTGTCAGAATTTTGACTGTGTTCTGCAGTTGTATCACTTTGATGAAGTATAATAAAGTTTAATGAAATAATTATATAAGTTCAGACTTCAATTCAGCTTTGATGTTGCTGATTAAGACTTAGTAAGCCAGAAACACAAAAACTTTTCACTATGAGAGACTGATAAAGAGTCATCAAAACTGAGTAAATTCTTAATCAGTTTGAGAATGCAAGTATTTTTCTTTTGAGTATAGATTTCTTGACATAAATGCAATTGATTTCCAACATTTCAGAGCTGTAGTGAAGATAGTTGTGTTGTGGTGATCAGACAAAGTGTCTAAGTAGTCAAAACTGACAACTCAGTCTTTGATGTGAGATTTTTCACCCATCACAGTGAATTGCCAGGTGAAAATGGAGAGAATAACTAAGTGAAACAAGAGCTTTCCAATGAATATATTTTCATTAAATTTGATCTAGAATTGATGGTGTTCCATATCAAGTGCTGTGATTGTGATGTTATATCTTATGCAGATATTGATTGTTGTCATAGACATACAATAAGACCTTTTTTGCCTTTGCAAACTGAATCAGATTATGTTGTGAATTAATGTTTTTTTATTCCTCTAGAGGTTGAAGAATTTTATTGGGTGGGTGGTATTTTCATTTGGGTGGCCAGTGCCCACTTTAGGGGGCGCGTGGCGCGATTATCTAACTATCAAACTCTCGACACGACTTGATCTTGTTCATACGCCTCCGCTTTCTCTGAACATCCAGAAAGCTCTTACACCATAAGCCGTGCGAGACTGACGTGTTCGCACTATGGATGAACCATCAACAACCCCTACCAACAGCGAGTCTCGCTCGAGCTTTCCGAGAAATCCTACAGAGTTTAACAGTGATCCACGAATATCATTTTCAAAGCTCGATAAAAAATATATTCTAGAAACTGAAGATGGTGATGAGTACTTGTATGATGAAATTTTAAAGAGATGGATACCTTCGGTAGGCTTTATCACTATTCCACCCTTACTTGGTTCTTGCTCAGAACTCCCATACAACCCGATTGATAAAGAGGTGCCTCATCAATAGATGAGGCATTTTTCAAGCTCTCTATGCACCCTTTGCCACAGAAAATAATGTGCTCTCCCTCTCCTTGTGTGGATTCAATGTCTTGATAATTTCCACGAGTTGGACGGATTATGATTCTAACTACTTGGCTCTCATTTGAGCCACTGGATGGATAAACAGTTGGATGACTCCCTCATCGAACAACAAAGAGAAGCGTATAAGGTTCATGGTGTTGATGAAAACGAAGTCGTTGTCAGGCCACCGAGGAAAAAGCGCAAGCAAAGCGAACAGGTAAGTGCCTTTCAACTTCGCTATTGATTCAAACCTCCGACAATTAACATTATAAAAGGAATCTGGAACTGGTACCGGTCACAAGCCTAGAAAACCCCGAACAAACTCGGCTGTATATATCACGTCGATCCCACTTGACGCTACTATAGATGAGATCATTGATGTGTTTTGTAAATGCGGGGTTATCGCCGAGGAAATCGACAGCCGTCGACCACGAATTAAAATGTACACTGATGAGCAAGGTAATTTTAAAGGGGATGCGCTTGTTGTATATTTTCGACCTGAATCGGTCCATCTAGCTATTCAGATGTTGGATGATTCAGACTTTCGATTTGGTGAAATTGGCCCGCAAGGCAAGATGAAGGTTCAGCAAGCAGATTTTTCCTTCAAAGCTCAGCAAGAAGCACCTGAGAAGCCGAACGCTCGAGATAAGGCGAGGATCATGAAAAAAACACAGCGACTTACGAGGTTCGCTGGCTGCGACCATACCCTGTTGTTATGTCATACATACTGATTTTCATAGTAAACTAACAGACTGGGACGACGACGACGATGCAGCTGCTCTTCAGAGTTCGGGGCGATTTGAAAAAGTCGTGATCCTCAAACACATGTTCACTTTAGCGGAGCTTGAGGTGAGGATCCTTGAGAAATCTTGCAACTTGAAGTTTTGCTAATTTCAAATAATAACTACAGGATGACCCTGCCGCTATTCTTGATATCAAGGAGGATATACGAGAAGAGTGTTCCAAAATTGGGGTTGTTACCAATGTTGTCTTATATGATAATGAAAAATCAGGGGTTGTAACTGTCAGATTCAAAAGCCCGGAATCTGCTCAAGCCTGTGTCCGGGTACGTATTAGCCATTACTTGTCATCGGAGAATGGCTATTATCTAATTCTTCTGATCAACCACGTAGATGATGCATGGAAGGTTTTTTGGCGGTACACAGGTAGAAGCTTACATGGCGAATGGAGCAGAAAAGTTCAAAAAATCGAGCAATAGAAACCATGATTACGAGGACGATGGCTCAGGTTGGGAAGTGGATAATGGAACCAGCGAAGATGCGAAGCGGCTTGAGAAATTTGGGTCATGGATAGAGAGCCGGAGACTAGAAGCGAAAATAAGCTAGCAGGTGTACGGAGTACTTGTCATAAAATGGCTGCTTTCTTTCACTCGTTCCCCGGCCTGGTAGGTAACTAGATACAGGAGAAAAGGAATGTGGATGCCACCCATTATATGTTCGAGTACGGAGTACAAACACTGGTACAAAGTACTCCATACTATTATTATTAGCTAAAACTATTTACATACTAACTTCCCGCGCCACGCCTTGTATAGAAATAGATTGTAGGTATGAAGTACTTTGTTTGCCTCATAACCTCAGACCTTCACCATATGTTGAAGAGCCATCTCCTACAAACTAGAGTGGGACTATGCCAAGATACACTAGGCTGAATTGAGACTTCTCTTCAACATTCATTAAAGATCTGAGCTGGTTTTCATCATTTCAACATCACTTTTCTTCAACTATGGTCATTCAATATTTCAATCATCACATTGAATACCATTAAAAGCAATGCATATCATTGTTCCATGATAAATAAATAATCAGTTTATTTGAAAAAAAATCAAAAATTTTTCTAATTCTTTCAGTATAAAAGTTTTTTAAAAGTTATTTATTTTAAAACAGATGCAGTCTAAAATTTTTTTTTACTCAATCATTTAATCATCACAGCTGTGAGGATTGGGTGGTTGCAGGTAACATGGCAATGGCTTACAGCCTTCATAAATGAGGTTAGATTGGGTGAGGGGTGGTTACAAAGGGATTTAAGCATGAGAGAGAGAGAGATAACTTGTATTGCTACAACAGTATCTAGAATCTCTAGATATGTTGCCACTAATCTTCATAAAGAAGCATCTGTGGCAGATTTTGTGTGTTCAGCTTTGCTAGTGAGATTATGTAATCAGTCACAGAATTTATGAACTTCAGATGTCATGGAGCATGATCATCTAAGCATTAAGAAGATTTTATGAATCTTTTTTAGATGATGAGATAAATGTAAGAAGATCACAGCATGAAGTCTTACAGATTCTCTTCTCTTCACAAGTCTTGATTTTCAAGACATTGATGTGATCAAGATTACAGTGAGAGTGACAGCTCCACTATGATTGTAACAATTTTGTACAAAATCTCTTTTTAATGTGATGAATGTTCAGAGACCACAGTGCAGAGTCTTAATTCAATCTCAGTTTCTAGATGTAGATGTGACAGTAAGATTACAGCAAGAGTGACAGCTTTTCTGTGATTGTAATGTAGTTACTGTAGTGACTGTCATTTCTCATGATTCATCTAGTGATACTTAACAATCTTTTGAATATAAATATCTCTTTCTTGATCTTCTTTCTCTTTCTCTTTCTTTTTCTCTTTCAACAACATTCTTCTTTATTTTGATAAGAGTTTCAGACAAGCATTCTCTTCTTGATGATTATGAATCTTGAGAGACTTTGTAAACAGCTTTTCTCAGTGCTAACACATTATGCAGAGAGATAATTTTGCCATGTCTTTCTTCTGTTTAAAATTAAGATGTCAAAACATGAGTAACAATGGCTCAATAAGTTTGGAGATAAAATCTCAATCAGTCATCATTCAAGATTCTCTTCAGAGACAATGCAAGAGATATCTTCAGAATCTTCTGCTTCATCTGAAGCAGAGTTCTTAATCACTGCCATTTCTCAAGAAAATTAAAGTGAAGAAGCATCATTGTCATTAGTTTTCATTTATGCAACAGAGAGTTATGTCTCTGAAGACTTTGAGATCTCTTTTCAGATGTCACAGCCCAGTCAGTTCAATTTCAATTATGATGATGTAAGTGATATTCTTTCATTTCTTCTTCTTTTAATGCTTCATAATTGCTTTTACAAAGTCTGAAATATTCTTTACAAAGTGTTTTCTCACTCCATAATCCCCTTTTCTGTGTGCATGGCTGATGGCATATTCAGAATGCTAATATTCAAGCTTGACAGAAACACTCAATGATGTCTACTGTGTTTAGTAATAATTCTTTTTCAACTACTAGCTTCATTGTCTCAGTTGGTCAGATCTTGAGAGAGAGTGATCATTCATCTTTCAAATCTGAAACTCTTGTTGATAATGCACCATTTCATTTTTCTCAGTCTGATTCATTTCTATCACATTCTCATTCTTGGTCTGTGTTCTTTTCTATGCTGCATCCATTCTCAAGCATTGATTCTGTCTCTGATGCACCCAAGATATGTTGAGTTGCTTCATAACATGACTTATAAGACAGTTTCTGCTTTGTAAACTCATTTATGAAGTGATATTCAGAGTTTCAGCTAATGCTTTTCTTTCTCTAGAAGTCAGTCTCATCAACTTCTTCTCTGTCTACTGTGTCTGCTTCTGCTTCTGCTTCTGCTTCCACTCTCTCAGTCCCTGCCCTGGCTGTTAACTTGCTGGTCAGAACACTGATTACTATGAGCCATCTTCCACTCTTAATCTCAGATCAGAATTCATCTGATCATAAAAGATGACTTCTTGCTTTCTCTTCTCTTTGGTCTGCAACTCTTACTGGTTCAACAGACTCTGTTCAGCTGAGAGATAGAGCCCAGCTCCAGAAAGAAGTTCTGATTACAATGACAGATAATTATCTTCAGCAGTCATATACAGCATGTCAGAGTAACTTAAATCTCTCATTGAGACAGTGTGTCACAAGTTCTCTTAATAGAGACAGATGTAATAACTGTGTCTATCAGACACACAAAACTTATTCTTTCAATTCTTAGAGTTGTTCTCTTGTTTTCTTTCTTTTGTTACTGCAGACTTTGATCACTAAGAGTCTAGTTTTCTCTTTCTCTTGTGGACTTTGGCCATTAATAGTCTAGTTCTTTCTTTTATCTTAGAGTAAATTCACTACTTCTGCTTCATGAACTACTTCTTGATGGATGTAAATGCTTTTACAGACTGAGTTTTCTTCTAAATTGATTCACTACTTGAGCCACTGTTCTTCTGCTTCATGAATCAATCTCTAACTGCTTTATAAATGTCTTTATGAATCTAACAAGACCTCTCTAAGTGCACATTCTCAGAATACAGCATAGACTGAACTTGTCTGAATGTTTTCTATGAAACTCAAACAGCTTCTTATCTAGATGCCTCACATTCTTTGAAGACTTTCAAGTTCTTTCCTCATATCTCTGCCACCACACAAGATATTCAATTGCTCAGTCATTCTTACAGAAGTCAACAATCTTCTGTATCTGATACTCTTGCTTCACAGAAGATGTCTCATGAATTGAGTGGTGTGGTTGACTATTCACTTTCTTCTATTTCTTATGTTTGATTAGAAGAGACACATGAAACACATTGTGTACTCTCAGCCCTGATGATAGTTCCAATTAATAGATTTGAGGCTCCAATTTTTCCACAATTCAGTATGATTCATGTCAGAGAACATCCAACTTCTTGCTAGAATGTGCTGTTCTAATGTTACAAAGATCTAATTACATCTGATCATCTTCATAAAATGATACTGCAGTATGTTTCTTGTCATAGTAGCTCTTTTGATAGACTTGCATCTTTGTAAGACTCTTTCAAGTCATTTTATGCAGCTCTTCCAACTGGTCTGTCAGTTTATGAGACTCAGTTGTGACTGGTGCTGGTATTTCTGCTTCCAGAAAATCCATCTGTGGATGGCTTGCTGTCAAAAGCTCAAAGAGACTCTTCTCTGTTGAGAATTGTCTAGAGTTGTTGTAAGCAAACTCTGCATGAGACAATTTCTCAATCCAGTCATCTTATTCATAATTGATGAAGCTTTGTAAGTACTGTTCAAGAGTACTATTCAGTCTTTCAGTCTGACCATCTGTTTGAGAATGAAATGCCATGCTCATTCTTCTATCAACTTTGAGGAGATATAACAGATCTCCTCAGAACTCACTTATAAATATTGATTCATGATCAGAGACTATGCTTGAGGAAAGTCCATGCAATCTGACTAGCTCACACATAATCATTTCAGCAAGTTGTTCAGATGTCAGCTCTTTCCTGAGTGGAACAAAGTGAGACATCTTTGTAAATCAGTTCACAATGATCAGAATACAGTTGAATTCCACTTTCTCACAATTCTGACTTGATGAAAGATCTGTAATCACATTCATTGTGATGTGTTTTCAAGACTTTTTGGGAATTGGCAAAGAAGACATCTCTTCTTGTGGTTTCATCTGAATTTATCTGAATCTCAAGCAAACATCACAGGCATCAACACATTCTTTCACAAGCTTCTTCATTCTTGGCCAATAGAATCTGTGTGCTAGCAGTTCATAAGTTCTTTCACTCACAAAGTGACCCATCAGAGATAAATCATGATGTCTTTTAATCAATTCAATTCACGGAGCTTCACTCATGGGTATATAGAGACACTCTTTCATAAAGAGACAGTCTTTCTTCTCTGTTCAGTTCACAAACTTGATTGAGTCTAACTGAAAACCCTTCCTAATCTCTATTGCATGGTTGTCACCAGCAAGCATTATTATTATTATTATTATTATTATTCATTATAGTCTTGTGCAGTCTGAGACTATGAAGACTACCTGCAAGCTGTCTTGCAGGATTTAACTAAGTTACAAAAACAATGATCAGAGACATGATCATAGACAAATTAACAAATGAAAAACATACAAGAGTGTCAGGGCAGTGACTTATGTCTTTTCTCCACAGAAATTTAAAAACAAATAATGAGATTATAAGTGAGATCTTTAAAGATACTCAGTCTGTTTCATTCAGCCATCTTCTGGTGACTATTCCAGTTTGTTTGAGAAACTTTCCCATCCATTTCAAACCCAATTCAGTGTTAAATAGAAACTCAAGTGATAGTTGTGGAATTTTAAACTCTTTCAAACACTGTTGTCTGTCATCTTTCAGACTTAAACAATCCATGAGCAAATGTTTTGGTGTTTCTTTGCAGCCACAGTGTCTGCAGGTTTCCCTATCATGATTTGGTAGTCTTATTAAGTAAGAACCAAAGTAACCATGACTGAATTTCAACTGAATAATTGTTGACCAAATCAGTTTGGGAAATGAAAGTGGACAAGCTTTCCACTTTGGTTTTGAATTGAATTGAGAGTAGTGATTTACATCACTTTCATTTTCAAAGATGTGTTCCAGTCATTCAAGCATTGCCATTTCTTTGATTTGTCTCTTGATGTAAGCAAAAGAAACATACTTTTTAGCACAATCTTGTCTCAATTCAGTTGCTTTCTTTGCAGCAATATCAGCTTCTTCATTGCCAAAGATGTTCATGTGAGCTGGAACCCAGTGAAGATGACACTTAATGTCTTTAGACTCAAGTTGTTTAGCAATTTTTCTAATTGATTCAATGTAGTACAGTCCAGCTTTCATATTCTGTGCATTAAGTCTCTGAATGGCAGCTTGACTGTCAGAAAACACCCATAGTTCTGAAAAGATTCTTGAATTTGAAAGAGTCAAAGCATTGAAGAAAGTCTTTTCAATTGCAAAGAGTTCAGCATCAAACACTTTTATATGTTTGCCCAATCTCCAAGAATATCTTTGATTTGTTTCTGAAATATAAAGACCTGCATCAGTAGTCAGATTTTCTGACTGTGATCCATCTGAATACATGGTTAAAGAGTCTTTCAAATTGAGAAGAAGTTGTTGATGATTTTTCTTTACAAGTATCTTCTCTGCTGAATCAATTTGAATGTCAATGATTTCATTCAAACTTGAAAGAAATGTTATCTTAGAAGAGTGTTGTGTTTCTAACATTTAGAAATAGTGGTGGGAACAACTCTCTTTCTAATACTTGTCTGAGCTAATTCATCTTCAGAATCAGTTTCATGTATTCTTTTCGCAATTGATCTGCATTTTGTATTTGTAACAGTTTGAAAGTCAGATTCAGATTCAGAATCAGTCATTCTTGTATCTGTTGTTTGAGTCTCAGTTGTTTTTCTCCAAGCAAAGGAAGAAGAAGAAGTTGACTTGACAGCTGATTTTCTGTAGAAACAGCAAACATGACTGTTTGCAACATGATTTTCACCACAATTTGCACACTTGATTTCAGCATGATCACACACTTTGCCAACCATATCACAAGTCTCACATTTATGTGACTGTGTGCTATGATTCTTTGCACACAATCCACATCTGGTTTCTCTCCTGCAGTTTAGAGAGATGTGACCATAGAGTTGACAGTTAAAACATTGAATTGTTGTTTTATATCTTGATTGTGACTGAGCTTTTTCAAATGGAACAACTTGCATTGTCTGACCAGCAATGTTAACTGATTTCAGAGTCTTGACAAGTTCTGTTGATTTCACATGAAAGATAGCTGAAGCATGCTTTTTATTGGCTCTGTTTTCTGCTGAAGAGAGCCATTGAGGAAGTCTTTTTAAAGAAATTGAATTGAAAGTTTCAAATTCTTCTTTTAGAAGATCAAGACCATTGTCATTGTTGAAAATCTCAGTAGAAATTTCATGAACAACAAACACTCCCCAATGTTCATCTTTATGATATTTTGACTGAGAAAAATCAAAGTCACAGTCAGTCAATACATCAGAAAGAGCAGATTGTCAGATTTTATCATGTTCTTGAAGAAATTCTGCAGAAAATTGATCTGTTGTGATCAGAATCACTGAAAGTCTCTTAAATGATTTGACAACTGAGGAGACCACTGATTTTTCAGTAATTTTGGCATTCACAAAGGCATCATTGATTCTGTTTCTGATAAAGTAGGCCTTATTTTGAATTCTTTCAGCAATTTCAGAATTGACTCTAAAAATCAGTCTGTTTTCTCTTGGGTTTCTCAAACCAGGCTTTGATTTCTCAGTCTCAGAAGTACAAGTTGAAGAGGAAGAGACTGTTGACTGTTTTTGTAGATTTTGCTTAACAGCTTCAGAGTAACTGAATTTACATTCAGCACTTGATTTCTCTGAAACTGTATTCACAGTCACAGAAGGCAGAGAAGACACAGAAGAGGTGGAATTTGAAGAAGAAACTGAAGATTCTGAACTTCTAGACAGATTTTCCAACTTTTTGAGTCTCTTTTTCAAAAGATTCAGCTTGTCATTGTCATTTTCAAACTGAAAACAGAAGATATCTTTTTCCTTTTGAAAGAAGAGAATCTTTTGAAGACTGAGAATGCAAGAGTTTAATTTTTTTGAACAAGAACATGATTTTCTTTCTGACATTCTTGTGCAAGAACTTTGAGAACTGATTTAAGTTCTTGTTCAGAATTCAGAGAGAGAGAAGTGGAGATAGAGAACATTTTGATTTGTTTCAGTTGGGAACTTATCTAGAGAGATTTTTTCCTCCCAGAATAGAAATCTCCCAAAAACTAATCTCAGTTTTTCAAGAGAACAGGGAAACTAAGACTAAGTTTTGGCAGAAATCAGTCAAGAAAAAGCCAAAGTTTTCAAAATTCCCTGAACAAAAATAGCAGTAATAGATGGTGTGTTCCTGAACTATTAGAGCAGTTTATTTTAAGGTTACTCTGGAACTGGGGGGAATGATGCAAGATAACAAAAGAAAACTTGTGGAGCCAGATGAGTAGATGTACTTAAATAAGAGAACCCACTAACAATTTTTCAAGAGAATTGTCAAACTGAAAGTCTTTTTGATAGGAAAGACTTAAGTAAACCACTTATAATCTCAGTTCAATATATCAACTAGCCTCACACTTCAAGAGTGTAACTTTAGTCTCTATATCTTATGTTGATCACAGAAAATGAATGACTTATGTACTGTTTCTGTCTATCTGAGAAGTCAAGCCCAGGAAAAAACCTCTTCTTGTCTTTTTGAAGAGTGACAAGCAACTTTATCAGAATCTCAGAACCAATATTTAAGATTCAAGATAACTCAGTTCTTTTTCAATCTCAGATTACAATTCTAATTCTTCTTTGCAAGACACTAATGTATCTCAAGGCAAAGTCAAATTCCAACTGCAGAAGAATTGAAAGAAACTGTTATGATATGCAAGTAAAAAGTCTTCTTCTTTGCTAGAAAATCAACAAGCCTAGTATGATTATTCTAACTATAAAAGAGCAATTTTAACCATCACTAGCTGATGGATGCAGGGATCAGTGACTGAGAGAGTCTATGTCTTTGGAATAAATAAGAAAGAGAGAAAAGTTGTTTTGTTTAAGTTGTGGTTGAATTTATCTTTGCTGACCCCAACTGGCCAATGGTTCTGACTTTTCAGAAGTGAAAATCAGGGCCGGAGAAAATTGATAGGATATCAGGGAGGTAGAGAATTGACCAGAGAATTATCAAATCAATTTTGAAGAGATCTTGTTTTGACTGAGTTGTGGTTGAACTTATCTTTGCTGACACCAACTGGCAAATGGTTTTGACTTTTTGGAAGTGAAAATCGGGGCCAGAGAAAATTGATAGGATTTCAGAGAGGTAGAGAATTGATCAGAGAATCAGAGATATCCCACCAAATTTAAAAAGATTTTGTTTTGACTGAGTTATGATCAAATTTCTATGTTCTGCCAGAATTTTGGCTGTGTTCTGCAGTTGTACCACTTTGATGAGGTATAATAGAGTTTGGTGGAAGAATTATCTAAGTTCAGACTTCAATTCAGTTTTGGTGTTGCTGGTTAAGGCTTAGTATGCCAGGAACACAAAAACTTTTCACTGTGAAAGACTGATGGAGAGCCACCAAAACTGAGTGAATTCATAATCAGTTTGAGGATGCAAATATTTTCCTCTTGGGTATAGATTCTTTAACACAAATGCAATCAATTTCCAGTGTTTCAGAGCTGTAGTGGAGATGATTGTATTGTGGTGATCAGACAAAGTGTCTGAGTAGCCAAAACTGGTCACCCAGTCTTTGGTGTGAGATTTTCCACCCATCACAGTGAATTGTCAGGTGAAAATGGAGAGAATAACTAAATGAAACAAGAGCTTTTCAATGAATATATTTTCATTAAATTTGACTTGGAATTGATGGTGTTCCATATCAAGTGCTGTGAATTGTTCTGACAATCTATCTTTAAGAACTGGATAGATTTTCTGTAAGATCAGAAATAAGATTCCATCTGGACCAGATGCACTAACTTTTGAACCACTGAAGACTGATCTTTTGATTTCAATCTCAGTGATTTGCTGCCATTCCCACTTCTCACTCTAATGATATTCAGACCAATTGATTGATGGATATTCAGATGGTTTTCTGAAAAGAGTACTGATGAAAGCATTGCATTTCTCATCAAATGTGACTGCAGATTTTGATTCATTATCTGAGTCAATATAGTTGAGAATTGGAGTTTTTTCCACTGTCAAGTTCTTTGTGTACTTGTATGCTTTGAAGATTTCTTTTCCTTCAGCTTTTTCAAGAAAGTTATTCCAACATTCAGCTTTGGCTTGTTTCACAGCAGAAAAGTATTCAGTTCTTTGAGTCTGATAATCTTCATAGCTGATCAAATCTCTTTTGAAGTTTCTAAAAGCTCTGGTCATTGACTTTCTTTTCTCTTTCAGAAATGAATTCCACCATGGTCAAGAACACAAACTTGATATGAAACACCATCAATTACAAGTCAAATTTAATGAAAATATATTCATTAGAAAGCTCTTGTTTCATTTAGTTATTCACTCCATTTTCACCCAGCAATTCACTGTGGTGGGTGGAAAATCTCACACCAAGAACTGGATCACCAGTTTTGGCTACTCAGGCACTTCATCTGGTCATCACAACACAATCATCTCCACTACAGCCCTGAAACACTGGAAATTGATTGCATTTGTGTTAAAGAATCTATACCCAAGAGGAAAATACTTGCATTCTCAAACTGATTAAGAATTCACTCAGTTTTGGTGGCTCTCCATCAGTCTTTCACAGTGAAAAGTTTTTGTGTTCCTGGCTTACTAAGTCTTAATCAGCAACACCAAAGCTGAATTGAAGTCTGAACTTACATAATTCTTCCACCAAACTCTATTATACCCCATCAAAGTGGTACAACTGCAGAACACAGCCAAAATTCCAGCAGAACATAGAAATTTAATCACAACTCAGTCAAAACAAGATCTTGTTAAATTTAGTTTGATATCTCTGATTCTCTGATCAATTCTCTATCTTTCTGGTATTCTATCAATTTTCTCCGACCCTGATTTTCACTTCCAAAAAGTCAAAACCATTTGTCAGTTGGGGTCAGCAGAGATAAATTCAACCACAACTCAGCCAAAACAAAATTCTTTTAAATTCAGTTGAATATCTCTAATTCTCTGATCAATTCTCTACCTCTTTGATATTGTATCAATTTTCTCCAGCCCTGATTTTCACTTCTGAAAAGTCAAAACCATTTGTCAGTTGGGGCCAGCAAAGATAAACTTCAATCATAACTTAAACAAAACAACTCTTCTCTCTTTCTTATTTATCTCAAGGACATAGACTCTCTCAGTCACTGATCTCTGCATTCATCAGCTAGTGATGGTTAAAATTGCTCTTTTATAGTTAGAATAATCATACTAGGCTTGTTGATTTTCTAGCAAAGAAGAAGGCTTTTTACTTGCATATCATAACAGTTTCTTTCAGTTCTTCTGCAGTTGGAATTTGACTTTGCCTTGAGATACATTAGTGTCTTGCAAAGAAGAATTAGAATTGTAATCTGAGATTAAAAAAGAACTGAGTTATCTTGAATCTTAGATAGTGGTTCTGAGATTCTGATAAAGTTGCTTGTCACTCTTCAAAAAGACAAGAAGAGATTTTTTCCTGGGCTTGACTTCTTAGATAGACAGAAACAGCACATAAGTCATTCATATTCTGTGATCAACATAAGATATAGAGACTAAAGTTACACTCTTGAAGTGTGAGGCTAGTTGATATATTGAACTGAGATTATAAGTGGTTTACTTAAGTCTTCTCTATCAAAAAGACTTTGAGTTTGACAATTCTCTTGAAAAATTATTAGTGGATTCTCTTATTTAAGTACACCTATTCATCTGGCTTCACAAGTTTTCTTTTGTTATCTTGCACCATTCCCCCCAGTTCCAGAGTAATCTTAAAATAAACTGCTCTAATAGTTCAGGAATGCAGCATCTATTACTGCTATTTTTGTTCAGGGAATTTTAAAAACTTTGGCTTTTTCTTGACTGATTTCTGCCAAAACTTAGTCTTAGTTTTCCTGTTCTCTTGAAAAACTGGGATTAGTTTTTGGGAGGTTTCTATTCTGGGAGGAAAAAATCTCTCTAGATAAGTTTTCAACTGAAATAAATCAAAATGTTCTCTATCTTCACTTCTCTCTCTCTGAATTCTGAACAAGAACTTAAATCAGTTCTCAAAGTTCTTGCACAAGAATGTCAGAAAGAAAATCATGTTCTTGTTCAAAAGAATTGAACTCTTGCATTCTCAGTCTTCAAAAGATTCTCTTCTTTCAAAAGGAAAAAGATATCTTCTGTTTTCAGTTTGAAAATGACAATGACAAGCTGAATCTTTTGGAAAAGAGACTCAAAAAGTTGGAAAATCTGTCTAGAAGTTCAGAATCTTTAGTTTCTTCTTCAAATTCCATCTCTTCTGTGTCTTCTCTGCCTTCTGTGACTGTGAATACAGTTTCAGGGAAATCAAGTGCTGGATGCAAATTCAGTTACTCTGAAGCTGTTAAGCAAAATCTACAAAAACAGTCAACAGTCTCTTTCTCTTCAACTGATACTTCTGAGACTGGGAAATCAAAGTCTGGTTTGAGAAACCCAAGAGAAAACAGACTGATTTTTAGAGTCAATTCTGAAATTGCTGAAAGAATTCAAAATAAGATCTACTTTATCAGAAACAGAATCAATGATGCCTTTGTGAATGTCAAAATTACTGAAAAATCAGTGGTCTTCTCAGTTGTCAAATCATTTAAGGGACTTTCAGTGATTCTGATCACAACAGATCAATTTTCTGCAGAATTTCTTCAAGAACATGATAAAATCTGGCAATCTGCTCTTTCTGATGTATTGACTGACCGTGACTTTGATTTTTCTCAGTCAAAATATCATAAAGATGAACATTGGGGAGTGTTTGTTGTTCATGGAATTTCTACTGAGATTTTCAACAATAACAATGATCTTGATCTTCTAAAAGAAGAATTTGAAACTTTCAATTCAATTTCTTTAAAAAGACTTTCTCAATGACTCTCTTCAGCATAAAACAGAGCCAATAAAAAGCATGCTTCAGCTATATTTCATGTGGAATCAACAGAACTTGTCAAGACTCTGAAATCAGTTAACATTGCAGATCAGACAATGCAAGTTGTTCTATTTGAAAAAGCTCAGTCACAATCAAGATACAAAACAACAATTCAATGTTTTAACTGTCAACTCTATGGTCACATCTCTCTAAACTGCAAGAGAGAAACCAGATGTGGATTGTGTGCAAAGAATCACAGCACACAGTCACATAAATGTGAGACTTGTGATATGGTTGGCAAAGTGTGTGATCATGCTGAAATCAAGTGTGCAAATTGTGGTGAAAATCATGTTGCAAACAGTCATGTTTGCTGTTTCTACAGAAAATCAGCTGTCAAGTCAACTTCTTCCTCTTCTTCTTCCTTTGCTTGGAGAAAAACAACTGAGACTCAAACAATGGATACAAGAAGAACTGATTCTGAATCTGAATCTGACTTTCAAACTGTTACAAATGCAAAATTCAGATCAATTGCCAAAAGAATACATGAGACTGATTCTGAAGATGAATTAGCTCAGATGAGTATTAGAAAGAGAGTTGTTTCCATCACTATTTCTAAATGTTAGAAACACAACACTCTTCTCAGATAACATTTCTGCAAAATAATGTT
>NW_026054713.1:0-18978 GCF_022830035.1 Ophidiomyces ophidiicola
TTCTCATGTTGTTCAATTTGATATGGACAAAACTGAACTGATTCACTTCACCAAAGATTATTCTGAATCAGATTCAGTTTCATTGAATGATCTGACTTTCAAACCAAAAGATCTAGTTAGATGGTTGAGAATCTGGTTTGACAATCAACTCACTTTCAAAAGACATGTGGAAATCAAAATTGCATCAGCTGAAAGAGTCTTGAATCAGATAATAAGACTTTCAAACACAGAAAAAGGTCTTACTTTTCAAGCAATGAGACAACTGTACATGGCTTGCATCACTTCTGTTGCTGATTTTGGAGTTCCAGTTTGGTGGAATGGTCAAAAGAGTCTACTTCATAAGTTTGAAAGACTTCAGAACTCAGCTTTAAGAAAGATTCTAGGGGTCTTCAGAACTTCTTCAATCTATGCTATGGAAATTGAAGCTGCTATTCCTCCACCCAAAGTGAGATTCAATAAACTGTGCAGAAACTATGCTTTCAGATTGTTGAAATTGCCAGAAAAACATGCAATCAGATCAAGAGTTTCTTCAAGTTTTTCTCCACATTCAAATGGAATTGAGTTAGATTGGAGAAAGTTTCTGGACTGAAATCAAAATGAGTTGACTCTGGATCATGTTGAACAAACACCTGGAAAAAGAAAGAGAAAAAGAACAAAAAGAGTTAAAAAATATCCAAGTCACTTGTTCAAACTATGTTCTATGATCTCAGATCAGATTCCTTCTCTAAAGATTGAAACAGTAACTTCAGAATGGAATAAACCTTGGAGTTCAAGTTTGAATGAAATCATTGACATTTAAATTGATTCAGCAGAGAAGATACTTGCAAAGAAAAATCATTAACAACTTCTTCTCAATTTGAAAGACTCTGTGACCATGTATTCAGATGGTTCACAGTCAGAAAATCTGACTACTGGTGCAGATCTTTATATTTCAGTAATAAATCAAAGATATTCTTGGAGATTGAGCAAACATATGGAAGTGTTTGATGCTGAACTCTTTGCAATTGAAAAAGCTTTCTCCAATGCTTTGACTCTTTCAAATTCAAGAATCTTTTCAGAACTATGGGTGTTTTCTGACAGTCAAGCTGCCATTCAGAGACTCAATGCACAGAATATGAAAGCTGAACTGTTCTACATTGAATCAATTAGAAAAATTGCTAAACAACTTAAGTCTAAAGACATTAAGTGTCATCTTCACTGAGTTCCAGCTCACATGGGCATCTTTGGCAATGAAGAAGCTGATATTGCTGCAAAGAAAGCAACTGAATTGAGATAAGATTGTGCTGAAAAGTATGTTTCTTTTGCTTACATCAAGAGACAAATCAAAGAAATGGCAATGCTTGAATGACTAGAATACATTTTTGAAAATGGAAGTGATGTAAATCACTACTCTCAATTCAATTCAAAACCAAAGTGGAAAGCTTGTCCACTTTCATTTCCCAAACAGATTTGGTCAACAATTATTCAGTTGAAATTGGGTCATGGTTACTTTGGTTCTTACTTAATAAGACTACCAAATCATGATAGGGAAATCTGCAGACACTGTGGCTGCAAAGAAACATCAAAACATTTGCTCATGGATTGTTTAAGTCTGAAAGATGACAGACAACAGTGTTTGAAAGAGTTTAAAATTCCACAACTGTCACTTGAGTTTCTATTTAACACTGAATTGGGTTTGAAATGGATGGAAAAGTTTCTCAAACAAACTGGAATAGTCACCAGAAGATGACTTCTGAATGAAACAGACTGAGTATCTTTAAAGATCTCACTTACAATCTCATTATTTGTTTTCAAATTTCTGTGAAGAAAAGACATAAATCACTGCCCTGACACTCTTGTATGTTTTTCATTTGTTAATTTGTCCATGATCATGTCTCTGATCATTGTTTTTGTAACTTAGTTAAATCCTGCAAGACAGCTTGCAGGTAGTCTTCATAGTCTCAGACTGCACAAGACTATAATGAATAATAATAATAATAATAATAATTAAATTAAATTGAGAGTAGTGATTTTCATCACTTTCATTTTTAAATAAATGTTTCAATCATTCAAGCATTGTTATTTTCTTGATTTATCTCTTGATATAAGCAAAGAAAATATATCTTTCAGCATAATCTTGTCTTAATTCAGTTGCTTTCTTTACAGCAATATCAGCTTCTTCATTGTCAAAAATGCTCATGTGAGCTAAGACTTAGTGAAGATGACATTTAATGTCTTTAGACTTAAGTTGTTTAGCAATTTTTCTAATTAATTCCATGTAGAGCAGTTCAGTTTTTATATTCTGTGTATTGAGTCTCTGAATAACAGCTTGACTGTCAGAAAACATTCATAGTTCTGAAAAGATTCTTGAATTTAAAAGAGTCAAAGCATTGAAAAAAGTCTTTTCAATTGTAAATAGTTCAGCATCAAACACTTTCATATATTTATCTAATTTTCAAGAATATTTCTGATTTGTTTCTGAAATATAAAGATCTGCATCAGTAGTCAGATTTTCAGACTGTGAATCATCTAAATACATGATTACAGAGTCTTTTAAATTAAAAAGAAGTTGTTGATGATTTTTCTTTGCAAGTCTTCACACTGTTATCATTTTACATTCATCTCATTATTCAAAAAAAATTTGTACAATCTTCTTAATGCTTAGATGCTCATGCTTCATATCATTTAAGATTCATAAATCCCATAACTGATTCTATAATCTCACTAGCTTAACTAAACACATAAAATCTGCCACAGATGCTTCTTTATGAAGATCAGTGACAACATATCCAAAGATTCTGAATAATGTTATAGCAATATAAGTTATCTTTCTCTCTCTCATACTTGAATTTATCTTTGCTGACCCCAACTGGCAAATGGTTTTGACTTTTCGGAAGTGAAAATCAGGGCCGGAGGAAATCGATAGAATATCAGAGAGGTAGAGAATTGATCAGAGAATCAGAGATATCAAACCAATTTTGAAGAGATCTTGTTTTGACTGAGTTGTGCTTGAATTTATCTTTGCTGACCCCAACTGGCCAATGGTTTTGACTTTTCGGAAGTGAAAATCAGGGCAATTTTGAAGAGATCTTGTCTTGACTGAGTTGTGGTTGAATTTATCTTTGCTGACCCCAACTGGCCAATGGTTTTGACTTTTCGGAAGTGAAAATCAGCGCCGGAGAAAATTGATAGGATATCAGGAAGGTAGAGAATTGATCAGAGAATCAGAGATATCCAACTGAATTTAAAAAGATTTTGTTTTGGCTGAGTTGTGATCAAATTTCTATGTTCTGCCGGAATTTTGGCTGTGTTCTGCAGTTGTACCACTTTGATGGGGTATAATAGAGTTTGGTGGAAAAATTATGTAAGCTCAGACTCCAATTCAGCTTTGGTGTTGCTGGTTAAGGCTTAGTAAGCCAGGAACACAAAAACTTTTCACTGTGAAAGACTGATAGAGAGCCACCAAAACTGAGTGAATTCTTAATCAGTTTGAGGATGCAAGTATTTTCCTCTTGGGTATAGATTCTTTAACACAAAAGAAAGCAATTTCCAACGTTTCAGAGCTGTAGTGGAGATGGTTGTGTTGTGGTGACCAGGCAAAGTGCCTGAGTAGCCAAAACTGGCGACCCAGTCTTTGGTGTGAGATTTCCCACCCACCACAGTAAATTGCCGGGCGAAAATGGAGAGAATAACTAAATGAAACAAGAGCTTTCCAATGAATATATTTTCATTAAATTTGACTTAGAATTGATGGTGTTCCATATCAAGTGCTGTGGCTGAATCTTGGTTGTGGAAAAAGAAAGAGAAAAAGAACAAAAAGAGTTAAAAAATATTCAAGTCACTTATTCAAACTATGTTCTATGATCTCAGATCAGATTTCTTCTCTAAAGATTGAAACAGTAACTTCAGAATGGAATAAACCTTGAAGTTCAAGTTGGAATGAAATCATTGACATTTAAATTGATTCAGCAGAGAAGACACTTGCAAAGAAAAATCATCAACAACTTCTTCTCAATTTGAAAGACTCTGTGACCATGTATTCAGATGGTTCACAGTCAGAAAATCTGACTACTGGTGCAGATCTTTATATTTCAGAAATAAATCAAAGATATTCTTGAAGATTGGGCAAACATATGGAAGTGTTTGATGCTGAACTCTTTGCAATTGAAAAAGCTTTCTCCAATGCTTTGACTCTTTCAAATTCAAGAATCTTTTCAGAACTATGGGTGTTTTCTGACAGTCAAGCTGTCATTCAGAGACTCAATGCACAGAATATGAAAGCTGAACTGTTCTACATTGAATCAATTAGAAAAATTGCTAAACAACTTGAGTCTAAAGACATTAAGTGTCATCTTCACTGGGTTTCAGCTCACATGGGCATCTTTGACAATGAAGAAGCTGATATTGCTGCAAAGAAAGCAACTGAATTGAGACAAGATTGTGCTGAAAAGTATGTTTTCTTTGCTTACATCAAGAGATAAATTAAAGAAATGGCAATGCTTGAATGGCTGGAACACATCTTTGAAAATGAAAGTGATGTAAATCACTACTCTCAATTCAATTCAAAATCAAAGTGAAAAGCTTGTTCACTTTCATTCTCCAAACAGATTTGGTCAACAATTATTCAGTTGAAATTGGGTCATGGTTACTTTGGTTCTTACTTAATAAGACTACCAAATCATGATAGGGAAATCTGCAGACACTGTGGCTGCAAAGAAACACCAAAACATTTGCTCATGGATTGTTTAAGTCTGAAAGATGACAGACAACAGTGTTTGAAAGAGTTTAAAATTCCACAACTGTAACTTAAGATTCTATTTAACACTGAATTGAGTTTGAAATGGATGGGAAAGTTTCTTAAACAAACTGAAATAGTCATCAGAAGATGACTTCTGAATGAAACAGACTGAGTATCTTTAAAGATCTCACTTACAATCTCATTATTTGCTTTTAAATTTCTGTAAAGAAAAGACATAAATCACTGCTCTGACACTCTTATATGTTTTTCATTTGTTAATTTGTCTATGATCATGTCTCTGATCATTGTTTTTGTAACTTAGTTAAATTCTGCAAGACAGCTTGCAGGTAGTCTTCATAGTCTCAGACTGCACAAGACTATAATGAATAATAATAATAATAATAATAATAATAATAATAATAATAATCTAGAAACTCTAGATACTGTTGTAGTAATATAAGTTATCTCTTTCTCTTATGCTTAGATCTCTTCATAATCATCTCTCATTCAATCTAATCTCACTTACAAAGATCATAAATGATTGTCATGTTATCTGCAACCACTTAATTCTCACAAAGTGTCAGAGTAATGATTTATATCTTTTGTTTACAAAAAGCTAAATAATAAAAATAAATGAAATATTATATAACAAATCTTTAAAAATACTTAGTCAGTTTAATTCTGAAATCATCTTTGTTAGAATATAACATTCTCAAATATAATCAAATATAAATTATATACTATATATTATTTTATATAACATGTGTATAACATGTATAACTTCTATAAAATTTACAGAGTCATTTACATAAATCTTAATTAAATATAAAGTTTGATCTATAACTCTTTTGAAATTAGTTAAAATCTTATTACATAAAAGTTTATTTCAAACTTTATTTTCTAATAGAGTTACAGTCATAAGATTAATATCATAGTATTTGCTTGTATAAATGATTAATCAAGAAAAGAATAATAAATTGAGATGGCAAATTACATCATAATATGCTATTACATCATATAGAATGTCATCATATGTGACATCATCAATAACATCAAAAAATTCAATGTTGCATAGTTTATTTTCCAGATTAATAAACTATGCACATTGTATTAACTTAACAAGTTTTATAATCAGTTATACCAATTTTTGATAAATCTACATCATAGATATTCTGGTTTATAAAAAGTATCAGCTACTGAAATTAAAATTTATAAAATGTCTCATATAATAATTCAGTTTTCTAAAAGATATAACTACTTTTTACAAAACTATTACAAGTATTGTATAATATACTGCATCATACTGCATTATACATTACATCACACATGATGTAACACTTATAAATCAAGACAAATATGTCATCACTTACATAACTCAAACTCTAAATTCACAGTCTATAAATAAGATCAAAATTCTCACTGCAAAATGTAATTAACAGAACAATTTAACAACTTCTTTAAATATTCATTAACTATTTCTTTTATACTATTGTTTTCTGAAATTTATTATCACCATTTTCCCTCTACTCATTCACCAAAATCTTATATATAACTACATACTTATATATTTATATATATCTATATAGTTATTAGTAAGTATATTCTACTAACTAAGCTTTTGTTATATGAGCTTCTACTGCACATTGACTTGCTCACATTGCTAAATAAATCATGAAAAATGACAATTTACTATGAGAACTACATTATAATTATAGTGAAGTCATTACTCTTACTGTAATCTTACTGTCATATCTACATTTAGAAATTAAGACTTATGAAAAGAGAAATTGAAACTTCATACTATAATCATCATACAATTCTCATACTAAAAGAAGATTTTGAAAGAATTTATTACAATTATAGAGAAGCTGTCACTCTTACTATGATTTTACTTTTTGAGAATTAAAATTTATGAAGAGAAAAAAATCTATAAAACTCTGTACTGCAGTTATCTTACATTCATTTCATTATTTAAAAGAAATGTATGGAATCTCTTTCATACTTAAATAATCATACTTTTAGTCATTTAGAGTTTGTAAACTCTGTGACTAATTACATAATTTTATTAACTTAGCTAAACATATAAAATCTATCACAGACACTTCTTTATGAAGATCAGTGACAACATATTTAGAAACTTCAGATACTATTGTAGCAATATAAGTTATCTCTTTCTCTCTCATACTTAGATCTCTTCATAACTACCTCTCACTCAATTTAACCACGCTTATGAAGACTGATGAACCATTGCCATGTTATCTGCAACCTTGATTCTCACAGTCTAATAAACTTGACACTAACAGTCTAACACCAAAGCTTATAATTACACTATGCTACATTGGGCCTAGCCCATTTCTGCCTCCTCCAGAGTGGGAGGTGTGAGGATGTGAGGCAAAGGATGGTGAACTTTATGTACAGCCGTTATTTAACAATGAATGGGTTTAACATAGAGACATCATGTCAAGAGAGAACATGCAGAAATCAAAGCTCCCTATAATCACTAGGTCTAAGGCGTTTCTGTTTCGCCTGGTGTCGGTGTGGGTTCACCGGTTGTCGAAAATAAGCATTATCTTCTTCCTTAGCAAATGGTTCACTGAATGTGGTACGTTGTTGGTTCGAAAATGTGGCAGTTTCGCTTGGTTGTTGTACTGGAAATGGCTGGAACATCTGACTGTGCATGGGCATAAACCCTTGGCCAGCGAATATGTTTGATGAAATAGGACCGCCCATTGGGACCATAGATTGAATCATATTCTGGTGATAGAGGCTAGGCTGCGCCGCCGTCACAAAGTTAATATTCGACGATTGGTTCCATAAGCCACCAGAACTGGCAAAGGGAGGCGGAAAACAAGATGAGTGGTCCACACTGGCAGACGTTCCGAAGGGATTAAATGGCGTGCGAAAAGGAATAGTAGAAGGATTAGTAATGGAATCCAGTACGTCGGTGCTGCGAGCATAATTCGAGGGGTCTTCAAATCTGGCTTTCTTTAAGGCAGCTGCTGGGAGTGTCTCGTTATGGTGATTTCCCGCATCATCTGCAGGTCTCTTGGGTATAATTTTTGACATTAAATCCGTGGCCAGATGTGGTGAATCACCAGAGGTTCCTTTCTGATTGGGGCTGAGGATTATGGTTGGTTGGAATCCTTGCTTTGCATAATCGGCTTGCTCGGCTTCATATTCTTTAATCCGCAAAATGGCATCTTCATCAACTGAGAGGTTGTCAAGTAATACGCCTTCAGCATTGCATCCTGGGCAAACAAAGTCGCTTTCGATTAATGCATTCGTGATACAATCGTTGCAGTAAGTGCTTCCACAACAAGGAGTCTTAGTGGGAGCGAGAAACATACGTTTATCGGACGGACAGAGAAGATTACGAGATTGAAGGCCTTTAGTACTCTCGATCGCTGCAAGTTCTGCAGCAGCAGCAGCAGAAGCTTTGGCTTTCTCTTGATACAGCTCCCATGACGCTTTATCCGGCTCAGCGATCACAAAATCGCCGTCCGCGTTTACCATGACACCGGACAGTTTTGGGTCCTCGCTTGACTTATCGAACGCTCGTGATTCTGGTTTGTCTACCTGCTTCTGAAACGATCGCGGTATACCGGTTGAGCGTTTTACACGATAGCGGCCGTCGAATCTAGGGTCGTTGTTGGTGGGACATGCCTGAATCCAATGTCCTAATCTTGTTAGTAAGGGCAAGAGGATTGGCATTCAGCATCTCAATACCTTTTTCCCGGCAACGATAACACAGGTAGCCAGGCGGTGGAGGATGGTCGGGAGCATTAGTATTCAATGCTCGATTTCGACTTGACGGAATTGGAGTAGCACTGTATATTCTTAGTGAATGGCTTGAAATGATAGATATCCAACGACAATAACCATGTACATACGTTGCCATATCTTCTTGCTGTTCCTTCCACTGGGATTCTTGAAAATTCAATACAGCCCTGATCTTTTCCTCCTCGGACTGCACGATGTCCAAGTCTGGTATTGAAGCACAGGGATTGTTTCCCGGTCTGTTCATGCCATTTAAGTCGACTCGAATTGAAGGTCGTGCTGTTACTGGCATTTTACCCGATATATAACGAGCAGCGGCACCCTTTCCGGGTCTGGAGGCTGGAAGCCTCCGTGCGATAATAGAGGTGGACCGGGGAATAATTGCGGTGTCATCATTGTATTCTAAATCTACTGTCAGTGTTATAAGTTATGCTGTCGGCTTGAGGTCCTGTCACGTACCTTCGCCGGTATCTTCGTGATAGATAGCAAGATCAAAATCCGAGCCATCGCCTAATTGGTTTTGATTGATAATTTCTCTTTTCAGCTCAAAAACAGAAATACCGGTTCCGTCAAAGGATACCCTTGATGGTTCTCTTTGGGATTTGAATTTGAAATGGACAGAAGAAGTCATGATCACTTGTGCAAACCACAGACAAATGACGGTATCTGATTGTTCCAAACTGGACGTCCTAAAACAGAATAGTAGAAAGGTGTATAGAGATGGGGCACAAGATACAGAAAGACTTTCCTGAACAAGCAATGATTTGAACTAACAGAAGGGATGAAGGGATGAGAGCAAGAAAGGAATTGCACTGTTCAAGGAGAGTACCAAAAGGCCTGGAATCGCAACCGATATGAACCTCCTGTGTACATGAGATAGCTTTTAGCTCCTAAAGGAGAGAATAATCGTGGTATTGGATCCGATCCGAGGCTACCAGCCAAATGAAGAGGTCATCGAGTGAACAAGTTCCAACGTTCCAAATACTCCACTTGCAGGCAAAAACTGCTAAGACAATACCAAGATAAGATATATCGATAAAAAGTCCTACAAGGTCTCACTCAGCAACTGTAGACTGTGTGGAATTGCAGATGTGCAGTCGTGGAAGGAAGGCGAATATATGGTAAACGATGTGGGCCAGAAGAAGAGTTGATGGTAGAAAAACGTGGTGACTTTTGAAAGGAGGTTAGTAGTAAGGAAAGCTGCAGAATAGGGCGTGCTGAATATTTTCTGTCTTGGTCATCCTGAAGCCATAAAAACTTGGAGGAGATTTGGGCTGAGAGCACCTCTGCATTAGTTGACTACCTAATGAAAGCCAACGCCAGAGTATTATCAGATGACACAAGAACATGTGACTATCATGTGACTTGTCTAGCCCTATTACTTTACTTATACAGTACCACTGTTAGCACCCCACACCAAAACATCTATACACTAAGATAGTAAGATAATTTTCAAAATTTATTATCTTAGCAACTAACATAATTCATCATAAAGTGACTGAACTTACAAAGCAATCAATTTTTCTACTGTAGATCTCTACTTTCAAAATTCAATAAAATAATCAAAAAAACTGCTACTAACTTAGCAGTTGAAGATCTACACTAACAGAAGACTTTTAATTATATAATAACTGTTAAAAAGTATAAAATCAACATAACTACATTGACACATTACTTTAAAAATATATTAATTTCTTAATATTGTTAGATATCTGTTCTTATGCCCATTGTTGTTTGGTTACTAATACTCATTGTTGTTTGTTTTTAACATACTTGTTTGTTGATTTCCATTCTTGCTTGTTTGTCTATGTTGTTTATTGTTTGTGGTAGATAAACATTTGTTGTTGTGGACAAATTCCACCATCTTTGTTGTTTTTTCTCAAATTTACACACATCAAAGGAACAATGCATGTAAATCACAATCAGATATAATAAAAATAAGAAGAATTATCTATTTAATAGCACTGTTTGACACAATTACAGCAAATTCACAAAACTACAAGTAGAGTAAGCACTTTCAGCTCTGGAGAATCTTTCTTTTCTTTCTCTGCTTTGTATTTAAGTTTTCTGATTAATCTAGATTGACAAGAATAGTTTTAAGTTCTTCTCTCTTTTCTAAGTTTTCTCTTTATCTAGATATCTTCTCTCTTCTTTTCCATGTATCTAGATAGAGATTTTAAGAAATTTGAACTGTGTCTTAAAAGTGTCATGCTCACTGTAGACTAGATCTGCTTCAAGAGCTAGTATCTTATTAGTTAGCACAGCTTTAATTTCACTAGTACTTAAAAGTCATACAGATACTGATTCTCTTCCACAGAAGATCAGCAATGAGTTCTTCTCTTATTGTGCATATAGCAATACTACTTTGATACTATAAGTGCAACTTAGTTATCTTTCTTACATTGTAGACTTAATATGTTGTTCTATAGCATCTATCTTATAGACTGTCACTCTACAGTTTCCATTAGATTGACTGTTGGAATCTCTTTGAAATTTCAATGAAACAAGACTGAATGTTAATTTCAATTGAGTTGATCCCAATCTCTTCTCAAAATTTAAAAATTAGTTTCAATTAGACTGACTGTTGGGGTCCCTTTGGGATCTCAAGGAGACAAGACTGAATGTCAATTTCAATTGAGTTGATCCCAATTTCTTTCCAAAATTTGAAAATTAGTCCCAATCCCATTTCAAAATATGAAAACAAGTCCCATTCTCTTCTCAGTTTCAAATTTTCTATGTTATGTTGCATTTCTAGATTTTTCTATTCCTAAAACAACTTTAATTTTTTTTCAAACTTTATTTTGAAAGTGTATTTTTACACCAAAATATGACAAAATAGAAAAATTGGCACATCAAGTCAAAATGCATGTATACATTTGTATATGATTTTGATACTAAAAATAGTATAAAATAAGATTTTATTTTAAGTTTAGGGAAATCAGGAATTTCTATCTCTAATTAAATAATTTCAATCTCTTTAAATTAAGTCCCATTCCCATCTCAGAACTTGAAACTTAAGTTTCAGTTCCATTTCAGTTTGAACTATTAAGTCCCAGTCCCATCTCAATTTCCCATTAGTGCATTAGAAATGGGATGTCAGTTGGGAAATTTCTGTCTCTGTGGTCAGTCTAGTTTCAATTTCATCTTAAAATATGAATAAAAGTTCCATTGTCTTCTCAGTTTCAAATTTTATATTTTAAGTTCTATCTCTAGATTTCTCTATTTCTAAAACAACTTTAATTTTTTTTCAAACTTTATTTTGAAAGTGTATTTTTACACTAAAATATGACAAAATAAAAAAATTGGCAAATCAAGTCAAAATGCATATATACATTTGTATATGATTTTGGTACTAAAAATGGTATAAAATAAGATTTTATTTTAAGTTTAGGAAAATTGAGAATTCCTATTTCTAATTAAATAATCTCAATTTCTTTAAGTTAAGTTCCATTTTCATCTCAGTACTTGAAACTTAAGTCTCAGTCTCATCTCAGTTTGAACTATCAAGTTTCAGTCCCATCTCAATTTCTCATTAGTGTATTAGAGATGGAATCTCAGTTGGGAAATCTCTGTCCCTGCAGTCAGTCTAGATAGAGATTTCAAATTTCATTAAACTTAAAATAAAATCTTATTTTATACTATTTTTAGAACCAAAATCATATACAAATGTATATATGCATTTTGACTTAATGTGCCAATTTTTCTATTTTGTCATATTTTAGTGTAAAAATACACTTTTAAAATAAAGTTTGAAAAAAAAATTAAAGTTGTTTTAGAAATAGAGAAATCTAGAGATGGGACTTGAAATATAAAATTTTTAACTGAGAAGAGAATGGGACTTTTATTCATATTTTGAGCTGGAATTGGAACTAACTTTTAAATTTTGGAAAGAGATTGAGATTTGAAATCAACTCAATTGAGATTGACATTCAGTCTTGTTTTGTCAGTCTAGTTTCAAGTACTATCTCAGTACTTGAAACTTAAGTTAAAAAGATTGAGATTATTCAATTAGAGATAGAAATTCTCAATTTTTTTAAACTTAAAATATAATCTTGTTTTATACTATTTTTAGTATTAACATCATATATAAATGTATATATGCATTTTAACTTAATGTATCAATTTTTCTATTTTGTCATATTTTGATGTAAAAATACACTTTCAAAATAAAGTTTAAAAAAAATTAAAGTTGTTTTAGAAATAGAAAAATCTAGAGATGGGATTCAAAATATAAACTTTGAAACTGAGAAGAGAATGGAACTTTTATTCATATTTTGGGCTGGGATTGGAACTAACTTTCAAATTTTCAGAAGGGATTGGGATCAACTGAATTGGGTTTGACTTTCAGTCTTGTCCCATCAAGATCCCAAAGGGATCCCAACAGTCAGCCTAAAGTCTTAGTCTGTTACACAGAGAAACTGTCTTCTTAATAACTTTAAGTGCAGAATGAAAAAACTTACAGAGAGTCATGATTTAATATATGAGAGATTAACTATCATTATTGAAACAGCTTTACTAATAAAATATATGAGAAATAGATCACAGTTGATTGTATGGAGTACAGGGTGAATTTGAGCAAAATCAAGTTTCTACATATCTACATTTTGTGTGGAGTTCCTAGGGCACGCTAAAAAACGCCGAATTTGGCACATTTCGCAATACTTTTGCAAACAACTGTAAGCACCGATGCGGGGCCGGTATTATCCTATAATTACAGACTAAATTTCTCTTGCCAATCTGGACTTTTTTGATAGATTACTCTTACACTCCTTAATTGGGAATTAAATTTTAAAGCACAGCACTCTATATCTATACAAAAGTATCGTAACCCATGCTCAGGACAGATGGGGTCTCTCAGAGAAGACTCTAGACCACATCAAACCCATGTCTTCGATGGCCTCTTATTTGATTTTGATGGAACAATAGTTGATTCAACGGCTGGTTGGTATTCGAAACTTCATTTGGTAATCATGGTTGCTGATGTTTTCCCTGGGTGAAGCTATTGTGAAACACTGGCAAAGGTCAGAGATACGTTCGTTCTGATAGTCAGCAGTTTCTCAAGAGGAAGCAGGTTAGGACTTGAAATCGGAGTTGATCCCGCAGTAATCCTTGCGACATCGCACGGGCGGAGAAGTATTGATGTTTTAAAAATATATGCGCCTGAAAAGGCTTCCTGGGAATGTGGGTAGTCCTTAAAAACTGATACTGCGTTCTAGATTTCCTTAAAATACTTACCATCTTAGGATAATCAGATGTGAGCACGGCCGAAGCTCGAATTCCTAGAGAGTACGGAAGCGACGCCATCGAAATCCCGGGTGCACGGAGTGTTCTGGATGCGCTCAATGATGTGGGAGCGCCCTGGGCAGTAGTCACATCAGGCACAAGAATGCTATTTGATGGTTGGCTCGATGTACTGAAGCTGTCTCGTCCAACTCACGTTGTGGTTGCTGAAGATGTCGAATTTGGCAAGCCACACCCTCGATGCTATCAGCTTGGACGTTCGCGACTTGGATTTGACGATAAGGCCACAATGCTTGTTATCGAGGACGCGCCTTCCGGTGTCAGGGCAGGCAAAGCCGCAGGGTGCAAAGTCCTGGGCCTTGCAACAACCCATGAGTCTGCTCAACTTCAAGCGGCAGGCGCCGACTGGATAATCCAAGATCTTCGTGATTTCAAGTTTACGAGGAACCATGACCACATCGAGGTAGAAATCCAGAATTTGTTATAATACATTTTAAAGTGATACATTTCTTTTTCAAAGCCCCCGCTCCCACCTTGGTCTAGCTCCGGTGGTTCCCTACGTCGAGTCGCATATAAGAGGAGGGCTTGCCACATATTTCCTAGCACAGGACTTTCAGCATATAGTGCAGTACTAACAGTGCGAAACACCCAAAATCTCAGCGGCGCCCAACATCCCTATTATTGCCAAGCAACAGCACAACCACAAAATGTAATTAATTCCATTAAAATGATGGTATTGTTATTATTCCTATTATTCATTATAGTCTTATGGAGTCAGAGACTATGGAGACTACCTGCAAGCCATTCTCATAAAATTTAATCTAATTGCACACAAACAATGATCAACGTCATTGATAAATTAACAAATGAAAAACATACAAAGAGTGTCTGAAGTTCAACTCTGAACAATAACTTAATAACTTTTCTATACAGAAATTTATATATAAATAAAAGCAATTTAAGTTTTTGGAAAATACTTAAATACTCAGTTCTCTTGATTCAGTAATCATTTTGTGTCATTGGTGATGACAATATCAGTATAGGCCTATAGGGTAACATGATCAGTGGAAATATAAATCACTGAATAATTAGGTAGTCTTTCTGGCAATTACCAGTAATGATACTAGTAATGACTAGAATCTGTTAGTAGCCCATGGCCCCATGATAACCTAGCTCACTGAATGCTAGAACTGAGATTACAGAGAATATAGATTTGGATTATTGAGATTTTTAACTATTAAGCTCTGATAATTTCTAGATGAAAATGAGAGCTATCTGATAGCAAAAATTCAGTAACTCTAGTATTGTATTGTAAGAAGATAATATACTTAGTAGATAGTAGTAGATATTAGTTACTATCAGATGCTGCAAGATATGAACTTATAGTATACCTAGTCAGTAGTATAGTTGGTAATTAGTATGTTGATTAGTATATTAGTAGTAACTGATAACTTTACTGAAATCTAGTAGCAGTAATCAGAAGTTATCATCAATCTATGTTATGAAATTATAACTTGCTAAGTTCTGATAATTCAGTTATCATAATTCTTTCTAACAAATCTATTTAGTATAACTCAATTATCAGTCAGCTTGACAGCAAGAGTTAAAGTTTGTGTTATATGAGACCCCCCTACAGTGATTAACAGACTGTAGAATTACTATGCCAAAACAGCACATGTACAGACAGGCTGATAGCTTAGTAATTCAGTGCATTAGACAATTAAGAATACATCAGAAAGCAGCACTTAATATGAAACATCATCAATTCTAAGTCAAATTTAATAAAAATATATTCATTGAAAAGCTCTTGTTTTATTTAGTTATTCTTTCCATTTTCATCTGACAATTCACTGTGGTGAATGGGAAATCTCACATCAAAGACTGAATCATCAGTTTTAACTACTTAGACACTTTGTCTGATCATCACAACACAATCATCTCCACTACATCTCTGAAACATTG
This sequence comes from Ophidiomyces ophidiicola, assembly GCF_022830035.1. NCBI lineage: Eukaryota > Fungi > Ascomycota > Eurotiomycetes > Onygenales > Onygenaceae > Ophidiomyces > Ophidiomyces ophidiicola. The sequence continues at coordinate 15,698 of NW_026054713.1, forward strand.
AAAATTAATTTCTTTTGTGTTAAAGAATCTATATCCAGGAGGAAAATACTTGCATTTTCAAACTAATTAAGAATTCACTCAGTTTTGATGACCCTTCATCAGTCTTTTACAGTGAAAAGTTTTTGTGTTCCTGACTTACTAAGTCTTAATCAGCAACATCAAAGCTGAATTGAAGTCTGAACTTACATAATTATTCCATCAAACTCTATTATATCTCATCAAAGTGATACAACTGCAGAACACAGCCAAAATTCCAGCAGAACATAGAAATTTAATCACAACTCAGTTAAAACAAAATCTTTTTAAATTTAGTTAAATATTTCTGATTCTCTGATCAATTCTCTATCTTTCTGATATTCTATTGATTTTCTCTGGCCCTGATTTTCACTTCTGAAGAGTCAAAACCATTTGTCAGTTGGGGTCAGCAAAGATAAATTTAACCACAACTCAGTCAAGACAAAATCTCTTCAAAATTGATTTGATATTTCTGATTCTCTAATCAATTCTCTATCTCTCTGATATTCTATCAATTTCCTCCAGCCCTGATTTTCACTTCCAAAAAGTCAAAATCATTTGTCAGTTGGGGCCAACAAAGATAAATTCAATCACAACTTAAACAAAACAACTTTTCTCTCTTTCTTATTTGTCCCAAAGGCATAGACTCTCCCAGTCACTGATCCCTGCATCCATCAGCTAGTGATGGTTAAAATTGCTCTTTTATAGTTAGAATAATCATACTAGGCTTGTTGATTTTCTAGCAAAGAAGAAGGCTTTTTACTTGCATATCATAACAGTTTCTTCCAGTTCTTCTGCAGTTGGAATTTGACTTTGCCTTGAGATACATTAGTGTCTTGCAAAGAAGAATTAGGATTGTAATCTGAGGTTAAAAAGGAACTGAGTTATCTTGAATCTTAGATAGTGGTTCTGAGATTCTGATAAAGTTGCTTGTCACTCTTCAAAAAGACAAGGAGAGATTTTTTCCTGAGCTTAACTTCTTAGATAGACAGAAACAGCACATAAGTCATTCATTTTCTGTGATCAACATAAGATATAGAGACTAAAGTTACACTCTTGAAGTGTGAGACTAGTTGATATATTGAACTGAGATTACAAGTGGTTTACTTAAGTCTTTTCTATTAAAAAGACTTTCAGTTTGACAATTCTCTTGAAAAATTGTTAGTGAGTTCTTTTATTTAAGTACATCTACTCATCTGGCTCTATAAGTTTTCTTTCGTTATCTTGCACCATTTCTCTCAGTTTCAGAGTAATCTTAAAATAAACTCCTCTAATAGTTCAGGAACACCAAACAGAACACAGCACTTAATATGAAACACCATCAATTCTAAGTCAAATTTAATGAAAATATATTCATTGGAAAGCTCTTGTTTCATTTAGTTATTCTCTCCATTTTCGCCCGGCAATTTACTGTGGCAGGTGTGAAATCTCACACCAAAGACTGGGTCGCCAGTTTTGACTACTCAGGCACTTTGCCTGGTCACCACAATCCAACCACCTCCACTACAGCTCTGAATTGTGGGAAATTGCTTTCTTTTGTGTTAAAGAATCTATATCCAAGAGGAAAATACTTGCATTCTCAAACTGATTAAGAATTCACTCAGTTTTGGTGGCTCTCCATCAGTCTTTCACAGTGAAAAGTTTTCATGTTCCTGGCTTACTAAGTCTTAATCAGCAACACCAAAGCTGAATTGGAGTCTGAGCTTACATAATTTTTCCACCAAACTCTATTATACCCCATCAAAGTGGTACAACTGCAGAACACAGCCAAAATTCTGGCAGAACATAGAAATTTGATCACAACTCAGCCAAAACAAAATCATTTTAAATTCAGTTGAATATCTCTGATTCTCTGATCAATTCTCTATCTTTCTGATATCCTATCAATTTTCTCCGGCGCTGATTTTCACTTCCAAAAAGTCAAAACCATTTGCCAGTTGGGGTCAGCAAAGATAAATTCAACCACAACTCAGTCAAGACAAGATCTCTTCAAAATTGGTTTGATATCTCTGATTCTCTGATCAATTCTCTATCTCTCTGATATCCTATCAATTTTCTCCAGCCCCAATTTTCACTTCCAAAAAGTCAGAACCATTGACCAGTTGAGATCAGCAAAGATAAATTCAATCACAACTTAAACAAAACAACTTTTCTCTCTTTCTTATTTGTCTCAAAGACATAGACTCTCCCAGTCACTGATCCCTGCATCCATCAGCTAGTGATGATTAAAATTGCTCTTTTATAGTTAGAATAATCATACTAGGCTTGTTGATTTTCTAGCAAAGAAGAAGACTTTTTACTTACATATCATAACAGTTTCTTCCAGTTCTTCTGCAGTTGGAATTTAACTTTGCCTTGAGATACATTAGTGTCTTGCAAAGAAGAATTAGAATTGTAATCTGAGATTAAAAAAGAACTGAGTTATCTTGAATCTTAGATAGTGGTTCTGAGATTCTGATAAAGTTGCTTGTCACTCTTCAAAAAGACAAGAAGAGGTTTTTTCCTGAGCTTGACTTCTTAGATAGACAGAAACAGCACATAAGTCATCCATTTTCTGTGATCAACATAAGATATAGGGACTAAAGTTACACTCTTGAAGTGTGAGGCTAGTTGATATATTGAACTGAGATTACAAGTGGTTTACTTAAGTCTTCCCTATCAAAAAGACTTTCAGTTTGACAATTCTCTTGAAAAAGTGTTAGTGAGTTCTCTTATTCAAGTACACCTACTCATTATTATTATTATTATTATTATTCATTATAGTCTTGTGTAGTCTGAGACTATGAAGACTACCTGCAAGCTGTCTTGCAGGATTTAACTAAGTTACAAAAACAATGATCAGAGACATGATCATAGACACATTAACAAATGAAAAACATACAATAGTGTCAGGGCAGTGATTTATGTCTTTCCTCCACAGAAATTTGAGAACAAATAATGAGATTGTAAGTGAGATCTTTAAAGATACTCAGTCTGTTTCATTCAGAAGCCATCTTCTGGTGACTATTCCAGTTTGTTTGAGAAACTTTCCCATCTATTTCAAACCCAATTCAGTGTTAAATAGAAACTCAAGTGACAGTTGTGGAATTTTAAACTCTTTCAAACACTGTTGTCTGTCATCTTTCAGACTTAAACAATCCATGAGCAAATGTTTTGGTGTTTCTTTGCAGCCACAGTGTCTGCAGATTTTCCTATCATGATTTGGTAGTCTTATTAAGTAAGAACCAAAGTAACCATGACCCAATTTCAACTGAATAATTGTTGAC
>NW_026054714.1:0-18898 GCF_022830035.1 Ophidiomyces ophidiicola
TTTAACATCATATTGTATTACATGCCAATTTTTATTCACAGCAATTATTAGTAGTAAGTACCATGTTTCTGTTCTGCATGTAGTTGAAAAGGTTTCTAAGAAATCAACACCAAATTTCTGATGAAAATCTTATATTATAATTTATTCATCTGGCTTTATATCTTATTGTCTTATTGTCATTTCTTATATGTGATTTTTTGATCATATCACTATTCATTATTGATTTTTGTTTAAAAACCTGTCTGCCTTTCAGTATATTTTGATTATTTGAGAACTTATCCACTATTCTATAAGTATTTTGCTTTTCAAGTTCTTTTATTTCTTCTTGACAAGCTTTAAAACATTCATTTTTATTCATAGCATTCATTGCTTTCCTATAGATATTTGGCTCATTAATTATAGTTGCAGTTAAAAGAAAATTAGCTTCAGAATTTTCTTTTTCTAAAGAGTTTGCAAAGTTTTTTAGTATGGTATCTTCAGTAGTGTACAGAGCTCTGTTATTGTTCACTGCATGAAACTTGTTGTTGATATCATATTTATTATTGTATGGAGGAATTTGAACTTCAATTCTTGAAAGTTGAGTGAATTTTAATTGATATCTTGATAAAGATCTAGATATATTCATTTGTTGATTTGGCAGAATAGAAAAATCATTGAGAGAATATTTAAATGTATTATCTGATTTAATTCAGAATGTTTATGTTTCTCTCTTATGAATTTCTTTGTAAGAAATTCATTTTCAAGTATTTGAACATCTTTAGTTCATAATGCTTTATGTTTATTGAAATTTCATATTTTATAGTATGTAAAATCACTGTATTCTATTAGAATTCCTCTTTCAGTTCTGGGGAATAATTTGTTGTGGTATATATTTTCATAGTAATAAACCATTAAATCCCACATTTTTATATATAAAAGCTTTGATTTCATATTGTATAATATCTTATATGAACTTTTATTTGCTAGAGATGTATGGGGAGTTCTATTATATATAAAAACAGCACTTTGTAAAGCTTCTCCTCAGAGGTATTTGGAACAATTTAACTGAATCAAGTATGCTCTGACTTTATTCATCAATGTGAGATTAATTCTTTCAATTACACTATTTGGTTCTTTAGTATTTGGTGGAGTTTTATTATGAATAATACCAGCTTTATCACAAATTGATTTCATTTGGTTATTCACATATTCTTTTCCATTATCAGTGAAAAATTCTTGAATTTCATAGCTGTGGTTGTTATTTTCAACCATTGCTTTGTATCTTAAAAAGACTTCACTTATTTCATCTTTAGATTTCAAAAGCATTATCCATAAGTATCTGGACTTTTTATCCAAGAAAGTAATATAGTATTTATATTTATTATATGTGGAGACCAAAAGTCCATCAAGATCACTATGAATTCTATTAAGAACTTCATAATTTCTTGTATTGATGGATATTTTATTTGTCTTTCTGAAATTTTTTGATTATAAGCATATTTCACATTTATTATTCAGAAATTCTTTTATTTCTCTGTCAGAAATTTTAAGACCTTGTTCATTCAAGATAATGTTTAATGAAACTATATGAATATGTCCCATTCTTGCATGCCATTTATATAATTCTGATTGTGATTGATTATTCACAGTGTGTATGTTATTGCTATACAAGACATTAGCTTTAAAAATATATAATCTGTTTAGTTTTCTTCCATAAGCAAGTGGTTTATGGATTTTATTCAAGAGAATTACTTTATTATTATCAAATAAAAACTTGAAGTTGGGTGATTTATGAATACTCAATAAATTCAATCCCAACTCTGGAATATAATACACATTTTGTATTAAGTATTTTATTCCACATGCAAATTGTATTAGAACATTTTCTTGATATTTAACATGAAGCTTTTTGGCTTTATTTCAGCCAACAGTAGCATCAATTTGTTCAAAAGATTGAAAATAACTCTTGTTACAAATTGTATTAATAGTAGCAGCACTGTCAATCACAAATTCAATGTTTGTTTTTATATTATTCAAATCAGGTGAAAATTCTGACATTATATTACTAACTGCATTTATGTTTGAAATGTTCTTCATGGGTAAACATATCTCATTCATGTAGATGTTATAGAAATTCTCATTTTGAAGCATATTAATTTCTTCAGTTTGTAAATCAACTTGTTGATTATTATTGGTATTATTTTCAAGTTCCAAATTGATATTGGTTGAATCAACATCATTATTATCAGAAGATGTTGCATTTATATCAGACAAAGATGTAATTGAAGCTTCTTGCTTTTTGTTTTGCTTCTTGAAAGAATTTTGTTGTTTTTGATTGAATGAATTTTGTTTTTTATTCTTTTGAACTTTCCAATTCTATGGAGCTTTATCTGGAAAGAGAAAGAAGAATTTATCAGTCATATGACTTATTAATTTGCAGTACTGACAGTATTTTCCATTTGAAAGTTTTTTATAAGAATGTTTTGAATTCTTTTTGTTTCTTTTTTCATTGACATTTAAAATATTACTTTGTCCTTTTTCTCTTGTCTCATCAATAAGTGTCATTGAGATCAGAGAATAAGTTTTCAATGGTATAAGAATGAGAATCTTTTCTCAAAGTTTGAATAACATTTGCAATGAAATTCTCTGACATTTCATATGATGTAATATCATATTGTGATGTAATTTGCCATCTCAATTTATTATTCTTTCCTTGATTAATAATTTATACAAGCAATACTATGATGGTAATCTTATTGCTGTAACTCTATTAGCAAATAAAGTTTGAAATAAATCTTTATAGAATAAGATTTGAACTAATCTCACAAAAGTTATAGATCAAACTTTATATTTAATCAAGATTTATGTATATGACTCTGTAAATGTTATGAAAGTTATACATGTTATACACATGATCACATTTTATATAAGACAATATATAGTATATAAATTTGATTATATTTGAGAATGTTATATTCTCACATTGAACATCTGCTACATTGAAGATATTTTATTAAAAAAATATGCATGAAATAAAGCATTATTCTTCTGTACTAGAGTATTATAATAATTCTGCATGCATTTAAGTGCAAACAGAATCAATTTTGACTTCAAAATCAACTGAATAGATCAGTAAAATAGAATAATAAATATATATGAAGATTTACTAATTTTTTAATATCTATATCAGTCAATCTCTTCTTTACTGTTTTATATAAGCTTGTCATTCTTTACTATAAATCTTCATTGAGACTTACATTCACTCTTTCTTTAACAATCTAGTCACTTCATCTCACAGTTAAGTTTTTATTCAGTTTTGCAAGCAGACTCACAGTCAGCATTTAATTAATTTTAAATATGATACAGATTCTTCTTGTCATATAAAAAACAATTTCAGAACATAAATTCAGAGTAGTTTTTTCAGCAGTTTCAAATACAGATTTTGTTGAATTTTTCTGACACTCTTCTTCATATTTGTACATCTTCTTCTCACTGGCTCATAATAACAGAGATATCATCACTTTAAATAACATTTTTTCAATTTTCTATCATTCAGTTCTTATATTTTTCACATAACTTCATTTATGCCTGTTTAACTTTAATAAAAAGATCAGATTTATAAGTAGATTTAATATTTTGAAATTTATGCTTTTTAGAAACTCAATGAACTGTATAAGAACTAAGTTCATAATTATATACTAATATTTTAGTTGAGCTTTTCTGATCTAATTAATCTCTTCTTATATTCTTTATATAGTATAATCTACTGTTTCATCTCTTCAAAGATTTTTTTTAAGTGATCTGAACACTCTTCATGCTCAATATACTCTGAAAATATACAGAGATTAACTTCATAATTAAATTTTTATTCATAAACTTATCATTTGATCTTCTTCAGAGTAGAAACAGAAATTTGAGTGATTTTAAAAATCTCAGTAACAGTATAGTCAACAGAGAGAAGAGTAAGAGCTTGAATCTTTACTAAAAGAGAATAAAATTTAGTGAAAGATATGATTAACTTCAAGTAGCAATTAAATAAAGCTTCTACTTGCTATATGAAAGCTTGTTCAAAGCTTCTACTTCATGTACAAAAAATATAAAGCACACAGAGTAGAGATCAAGCTCTTCATACAAAAACATTTTTAAAGCTTGAACAGAAACCAAAAGGGGACTTCTTTTCAGCCTGATTACACTAGTCTACAGTAATTATGTTGTATGCATTTGGAAATATTACAGCCACTAAGCCCCTGAGGACCAAAACTTTTGGCGGCGACCTCCGTACATAGTGGTTACTCATGGCTATGTTGCCACTACTGTAACATTACAGTATTCCACAGATCTGGAATTCCGCGGGTATGGTGAACCTGGAAGATCACCTGACTTGTTCTTTGCCTGCTCAACACGTAAGCCACATCTATGAATTCGCCAGTCATCTTCTGTCTTCTTTTTGGACATTCTATTCCTTCGACTGATTTGCTCACCTCATGAGAATTTTTTTACTTCCACCCTACGTATCAACTTTCCCGCTGCTTCTATAGCCATCATGCGATTTCAGCCTGTGACTTTTCTCGTTGCCATTATTTCCACAGCACATGGGATCTGTGCGTCTGAGATCCCTTCAGACCTTCCCGTCGCCTCCTTAATATCAACAGCAAAATCTCACCTAGCAAATGGCTCTCCCCGTGACGCACTCCTGTACTTTGACGCCGCTATCATGAAGGACCCCACGAATTATTTGACAATATTTCAACGCGGAGCAACTTATCTATCGTTAGGAAGGAGTTCAAAAGCCATTGAAGATTTTAATCGTGTTTTGATACTCAAACCAGATTTTGAAGGAGCCCTAATGCAGCGAGCTAAAATTCGCACGAGAGGTGCTGACTGGATTGGCGCAAAGCGTGATTTACAGGCTGCAGGCAAACTTGGAACTTCTGAAATGGAGGAGATAGAAGAAGCTGAGAAAGCCTCTATTGCAGCCGAAAAGGCAGAAACACAAAGCAATTGGGAGGCATGTGTCTCCCAAACCGGTATAGCTATTCTGAAAGCAAGTGCTTCGTTACCTCTTCGTCAACGCCGAGCAAGGTGTCGATTTGAAAGAGGTGAAGTCCAAGAGGGTATCCATGACCTTGCACATGTCTTGCAGATATCCCCTGGGTCCTTACAACCGCATCTTGCCATATCCGCAATGTTATTCTATTCTCTAGCTGATACAGACCGTGGCATATCTCAAATACGCCAATGTCTTCATTCTGATCCAGACTCAAAAGCTTGTAGCCGTCTTTTTAAGAGGGAAAAGAAAATCTCCAAAGTACTTCACTCTCTCGATATACTATGGGAACAGAGGAAGTTTAGTAAAGCGGCCGAATTGCTAGTGGGCTCTAAAGGAGAGAGTGGATTAATCCAGGATGTGAAGAGTGAAATAAGCCTAGCTCGTGACGAAGGGTATATTCATCGCAAGGCACCTGATAAGCTCCATGGCCTGTTGCTTGAGAAAGCTTGTGAGGCATATCGAGAAGTGAGCGATTTTTGAAAGAAAGTTTGTTTTTCGAAGAAAATATGCTAACTGCTTGCTTTTATTCCTAGATGAATTCGAAGCGCAAAGCCAGGCCTCTCTGTTCCCAAGCTCTAGAACTTAACCCAACCTCCCTCCACGGCCTCTTGTGGAAGGTGGAGAATCAAATAGACTTAGATGAGTTCGAAGCTGCCATTAAAACCCTTAACGTAGCTGCTGAGAGTCACCCTGATTCGCACCAAATTCGAACTTTATATCAAAAAGCGCAGCGGCTACTAAAACAATCCCAGCAAAAGGATTATTATAAAGTATTAGGTGTTGATCGTGAGGCTGATGATGCAGTAATCAAGCGAGCTTATCGCAGACTTACTAAGCAGTATCATCCTGATAAGGTTATTTCACAAGGCGTGACAAAAGAAGAAGCAGAGAAGAAAATGGCCTCTATTAATGAGGCATATGAAGTTCTTTCTGACCCTGAACTAAGAGGACGTTTTGACCGGGGCGACGACCCAAACAACCCTGAAAGCCAACAAGGGAATCCATTTCAGGGTAGTCCATTTGGACATGGAGGGCAACAGTTCTTTTTTCAGCAGGGCCGAGGTGCGCAGCAGTTCAAGTTTGAGTCACAGGGATTTGAATTCCCTGAGGGATTTTCTTTTGGATAGCTTCTGGAATGTTACTTTTATAGCATAAGTTGCTGCTGAAATACTTGCTTTTGATGTTAGTGATATTGCTGTAGGGTGGCAGGCTTAAGAGGTAGGTGGTAAAGGTCAATGTATCAAGCTTACACTGTGTAAGAAAGAGTAAAAATGTAGAGTGGCAGGCAGCCTATAAGATAGGTGCAAAAGAACATGTATCAAGACTACAATGTAAGAAAGAGAACTAAGTTGCACTTATAGTATCAAACTAGTATTGCTATATGTGCAGTAAGAGAAGAACTCATCACTCAGAAGACTGAGGATTGGATGGTGCAGATAACATGGCAATGGTTTACAGCCTTCATAAGTGAGATTAGATTGGGTGAGAGATGGTTACAAAGAGATTGAAGCATGAGAGAGAGAGGTAACTTATATTGCTACAACAGCATCTAGAGTCTCTAGATATGTTGTCACTGATCTTCATAAAGAAGCATCTGTGACAGATTTTGTGTGTTCAGCTATGCTAATGAGATCATGTGATCAGTTATGAGATTTATGAATCTGTTGAGCAGGAGTCAGGTGACTTGTCAGGTGACCAGGTCTCTGAAGGAGGAATCAGAGAACTGTAGGTTCGCCACCTCCTCTTCTCAACCACAGTACCAATTTCATTATCTTTGTCTATTGGGCTGGTGGAGGTTTGCTAGGGGTTTTTCATATGTTTTTCCCATAGTCTTGATTATAGCATGTTTGTCTATAAGTATTCATGTCTTGTTCATTAGAAGCAAGATCAGATGCAATATTATAGACACTCAGTCACATGATCATCATGTGCTTCTGTGTTGTCTGATAGTTATGAGCCTGGGCTCTTTCAAGAATTTGGTTGTTATCTAAAGATATGTTCAAGATACTTTATTTTACTCTTGTTACTCATACAAATAGAGGTCACTATTAAGTATCTTGAGATCATACATTGAACCCCCTATTTAAGCTTAAATCTTAATTGCAGAGTTCACAGAGATCTAACACATCTATATAATTTTTACTGATCTAAGTCTATGGAAAACCATAATCTAGGGTCAACATCTCACTTCAATAATTAATTAAAAATGAATGAATTGTCTAGAAGAGTTGTTATGCTGAATAGTTCTGATAATTGAGAAGAATGAATTGAAGACATCAAGCATTTAGCAAATCTTCATCAATTGTGATCATACATTGATCTGACAAAAGAAACACATCCCAAACTTTAAGAATTCATTATAGAGGATTTTCTTTCTTCTGAGAAAACTGAAGAAACTGCAACTTCTGCAGATACAAAACATGCAAGAAATATGCAAAGAGATCAATACAGAACTTGGAAGAAGAGAGTCTTAGTGATGCAAGAGCTACAGAAGACAATAAGAGACTGTGTAGATCTGTTTCTGAGAATTCTTATAATAAGTGAATTAGATGATGTAGAAGCTACTGCAAAAGAACATCTGAAAGCTCTATATGCTAGAAATGCAGTGAATGCTTCTCAATTGAAAGCTAGACTAGTAGAGAGATTCAAAATTCTAGAAGATGAGTCAAAGAATCAAGCAATCAAAGTGTATTTGCTGAACTATGAAGAAGCATTAAATCAGACTACTGTGTATGATATGTGCAAATATATCCACAAGTTTTTTGTCTCCAAACAATTTCTGAGAGCAATCTCTCAGAATTACAGAGAGTTCTTCTATATGTATCTGTCAAAGCTTCTAACTGAAGAGAATTTGAATCAGAAGCATGAGCTGGATGTTTATAGACATATTTAAATATTTTGGCAGACATTAAAGAAGAATCCTGAGCCAGGCCAACAGAATAAGTCATCAGCATATTTCACCAAAAAGATAGTTCAAAATAAGCTGTTGGGGGAGAATAATGAAAATACAAACTCTGCATGTCTTTGCAGAGAGCACCATGGTTGGGCATACTGTTCATATTTTAATCCACTTGTTCAATCAATGGGCTGGAAACTGGATCCAAAAATTGATAATAAGGTCAAGAAAGCATTGAAGAATCCAGTGAATGAAAGAAAATTAAAGAAAAAGATTGCAAATTGAAAGAAATTGAAGAATTTGAATACTACTGAAGAAGTTAGTGCTTCAGACAATGTGACAGACAGTGGTGCTAATAAAGCTGTTGCCAAGGCATCCCCTAACCCAACTCTCTTTGCTTTCATAATGGTTTTTAACTTCACTAACATGAGCAATAAATATGAACCCTATTCATTATGGGACAGCTTCATATTAGATGGGGGTGCAGATGCACATATTTGCAATGATTTTACAAGATTTTAGAACTACCAGAATGCTGGTTCTTTGGATATTGTGCTTGTTGGAAATACTCATTGTAAAATTCATGGATATGGTGATGTTGAAGTTTATATCCAAATGCTGGCAGGTGCTGGCAAGATATTACTAAAGAATGTTCTCTATGTTCCTGGCTTTCATACAAATCTAGTAGTGCATGGATTGCTGCATGTAAAGAATTGTTATTTGGATGATGAGTCTCTTATGGTTTACTACATCAGCATAAGAGATATCTTGTTCAATTTGACTGTTAAAGAGAGAAAAATGGTTGTTGAATACAGACCTATTAATGTTGCAACAGACAGTATAACAAAGAGTGTTTTTACTGCCTCATTGGGTGGAGATTTGATTACAAAACTGTTGATGGCATTGGTCTTCAGTTCACTAGAAACAATGGATATTTGGCATTTGAGACTTGGTCATCTAGAAAGAGAGTCTCTGACTCATCTTCCAAAGATGTCTACTGACATGAAATTTGCAAAGATCCCTCAGAGTTCTCTAATGATGAAGTGCAGATCTTGCACTCTTTCAAAAGCAAAGCAAATCATACACAGAACACTGTTGAAAAGATCTACACACTCATTCATGAAGATGTCTGTTGATCTCATACAGTTTGCTCCAGATTATAATGGAGATAGGTGGGTGGTTCACTTATATTGTGATTATACCCACCTGCACTACATGGAAATGATGCAGCAAAAATCTGAAAGTTTGATGTGCACAGTAAAAATGATAAGAGTAATTCTCAATTTATATCAATTGACTATCTTGACTATTTGAATTGATGGAGAAACCTCTATGCAGTCAGAACTGACAGCATTGACTCAAACATATGATATAGTTGTTCAACATTCAGCACTCTACACACCAGCTCAAAATGGAGCTGTGGAACATGTGGGAGCTTTAATAATGATGGCAGCACATACAATGCAGATTGAAGCCAACTTGTCTGAGAATTTGTGGCCAGAATGCATCAAGACTGCAGCATATATTTTAAACAGAATTCTGATTAAAGATCTTGATTGGAACACTTCTCTTGAATTCTTAGGAGAATATCTTCAAACTGCAACTTCTTTAACTGAAATTAGGCATATAAGAGTTTTTGGCTGTAGAGCATATCCTTTAATTAAGAATGCACAATACAGAAGAAATCAGAAGCTGGCTTCTAGAGCAGAAGTTGGATATTTTGTTGAATATGAATCAACAAATATTTTTCACATTTGGATTCCAGTATGATGAAAGGTTATATTAATGAGAGACATTATATTTGATGAAGATATGCTATTTGATTCTAATGAGATTAGCAGTGAGCTTTTATTACAGAAGAGCTTCATTGTGCCAGATATGATATCTTTTGTTAAAGTAAGTGATATTAATAAGATGAGCTTGAGTGAGCATGACAGTGAAGATGAAGACTCTGAGAAGAACACACCATGTGAAAGTCATGAGACTGTTGATCAGTCAATAAGATCAATGGAAACAATGACTAAGACACTAACTGATCAATCAGAAAAGACACATGCATTGCCAACATCAGAGTCTACATCAGAGCTGTTGACTCCAGACACCTACACTCAATCTCTTTCAGATGGTCCAACAACATCATTGACTGAAATAGAGATGCTGAATCAACTTTCATTGACAGTCAATCATTCTGCTGCAGAAGCTACAGAGGCAGTGAGTGATGTTGTAGTTAAGCCATCTGAAGATATAACATCTACTACACTTTCTGCCACTAGCTCTACAGAAGTGGTGAGCACAAATGATGGACAATTAATAGCCAATTGTTCTGCTGCAGAGACAGTGAGCACTAATGATGGAATTTTGACAGTCAATTGTTTTGCCATGAAAGTGGTAAATGACTCAGCTGGAGCAAGCTCAAACAAGCAATCTCCACCTTCTAGATGAAGTGCTAGAATAAGATGCCAAAATGCAGATTGAATTGACAGATGAACAGCTTATACAGTGATTCTGCAGCAAACAGTGCAATTCAATTCTTTTTATAGAGACTATTTAACAGCTTTTACAATTATGAATTCTAGACTTCACAGAAAGAATCTTCCAAAGTCTTCAAAGCATTATTTTTCAATGTTGCAACATCCCCATGCTGATGACTTTAAGATCATCATGGATGTGGAAATGGAGAAGCTACAAACAAAGAAATGCTTTGAAGAAGTAGAGAGCTTGGAAGAAATATGTCCAATCTCTTTAATGTGAATTTATATGTACAAATTTGATGTTAATGGTTTTTGGAATGATATAAGACAAGACTCATTTTTCACAGAGATCTGAATACCAATAATAAACATGACATCTATGCTGCTACACTTGCTGTGCAGATATTTCATCTTTTAATGGCTATAACAGCTTATTTTGAAATGGAGACCTTCCAGATTGACACTGTTAATGCATTCATTAATGCTTCATTTGATAAATCTGTTTATTGCAGACCAGCAGAGAGTTATGGTAAGAAAAGAGATGTTTGGAAGATTCTATGTGTCTTATACAGTCACTCTGAATCTTCATGACTTTGGTACAAAGACCTCACTTCAACACTCTGAGAGCTAAAATTCTGTCAGATTTGTGAAGAATCATGTCTATTTGTTGGTAAGAATATTATTATCTTCTTTTATGTGAATGACATAGTATTTTTATATCACAGGAAGGATGTTGGAACATTTGAGCAGTTATTGAAGAATCTATGAATGCATTATGAGCTTTGAGAGATTGGAGAGCTAGAGTGATTTCTAGATATTCATGTCTTATGCAATAGAGATGCTCAGAAGCTTTGACTGTGCCAGAATAGTTATATTAAGAAGATTGCTAATAAGTTCAATCTTATGGAGTTGAAGCCATCATGTATGTCAATGATAACTGTGGATATAGCTCCTTATATGAGGGCACAAGATAAGCAATAAATACATGCCTACCAACAGAAGATTGGTTCAGCTCTCTATGCTGCTATTATAATGCAGCCTGATATTTTGTTTGCTACTGCAAAATTAAGTGAGGCTTTGGTTAATCCAGAATCAGAACACCATACAGCAATTGAGAGAGTTATCTCATATGCTTTTTCAACAAAGTATTATGCTCTTGAATTCTGTGCTGAGGAGGAGTTGGATACCCAGAGTGATAATAATGATGCTGTAAACACCCATTTAATAATTGCCAGTGATTCTTCTTTTGCAGATGATTTGGGCTCTAGATGCTCCTTCCAGAGCTCTGTATTCAAGCTCTTTGGAGGCTTGATTGATTGGAAATCCTTCAGGCAAAAGACTGTTACAATGTCTTCAATGGAAGCTGAGCTTTTAGCACTATTCTATATGGCAAAAGAGACCATGTGGTGGAAATGCTTATTTAAGGATATTACATTGAAATTAGGAAGAGATTTTGATATTTTATGTGATAATTTGCAAATGATATGGTTACTGATTTCAGCAGCTCCACAACTAATTACCAAGCTCCACCATGTTGATATTCATCACCACTGGTTACAGCAAGCAGTTACTAATAAGAAATTGAATATTAGCTGGATTGAAAGCAATAATATGCCTGCAGATGGCTTAACAAAGGCCTTGCCTAGGCAGAAATTTGAAAAATTCATTAAGCAATTGGGGCTTGTGGATATTGGTTATTTGGTAGGAGGGGGTTTGCTGCCTACACCACTGCCAAAGCTACAGGGGCATGTTGAGCAGGAGTCAGATGACTTGTCAGATGACCAGATCTCTGAAGAAGAAATCAGAGAATCATAGATTTGTCACCTCCTCTTCTTGACCACAGTACTGATTTCATTATCTTTGTCTATTGGGCTGGCAGAGGTTTGCTAGGGGTTTTTCATATGTTTTTTCCATAGTCTTGATTATAGCATGTTCATCTATAAGTATCTGTGTCTTGTTTGTTAGAAGCAAGACCAGATGCAATATTATAGACACTCAGTCACATGATCATCATGTGCTTCTGTGTCATCTGATAGAATCTCAAATGACATGAAGCATGATTATTTAAGCATTAAAAAGATCTTATAAATCTCTTTTAGATGATGAAATGAATTTATTATTATTATTATTATTCATTATAGTCTTGTGCAGTCTGAGACTATGAAGACTACCTGCAAGCTGTCTTGCAGAATTTAACTAAGTTACAAAAACAATGATCAGAGACATGATCATAGACAAATTAACAAATGAAAAACATACAAGAGTGTCAGAGCAGTGATTTATGTCTTTTCTTCACAGAAATTTAAAAGCAAATAGTGAGATTGTAAATGAGATCTTTAAAGATACTCAGTCTGTTTCATTTAGAAGTCATTTTCTGATGACTATTTTAGTTTATTTGAAAAACTTTCCCATCCATTTCAAACTCAATTCAGTGTTAAATAGAAACTTAAGTGACAGTTGTGGAATTTTAAACTCTTTCAAACACTGTTGTCTGTCATCTTTCAGACTTAAATAATTCATGAGTAAATGTTTTAATGTTTCTTTGCAGTCACAGTATCTGCAGATTTCTCTATCATGATTTGGTAGTCTTATTAAGTAAGAATGAAAGTAATCATGACTCAATTTCAACTGAATAATTGTTGACCAAATCTGTTTGAAGAATGAAAGTGAACAAGCTTTTCACTTTAATTTTGAATTGAATTGAGAGTAGTGATTTACATCACTTTCATTTTCAAAAATGTGTTTCAGTCATTCAAGCATTGCCATTTCTTTAATTTATCTCTTGATGTAAGCAAAGAAAACATACTTTTCAGCACAATTTTATCTCAATTCAGTTGCTTTCTTTGCAGCAATATCAGCTTCTTCATTGCCAAAGATGTTCATGTGAGCTGAAATTCAGTGAAGATGATACTTAATGTCTTTAGACTCAAGTTGTTTAGCAATTTTTCTAATTGATTCAATGTAGAAGAGTTCAGCTTTCATATTCTGTGCATTGAGTCTCTGAATGACAGCTTGACTGTCAGAAAACACTCATAGTTCTGAAAAGATTCTTAAATTTAAAAGAGTCAAAGCATTGGAGAAAGTCTTTTCAATTGCAAAGAGTTCAGCATCAAACACTTTCATATGTTTGCTCAATTTTCAAGAAAATCTTTGATTTATTTCTGAAATATAAAGACCTGCATCAGTAGTCAGATTTTCTGACTGTGACCCATCTGAATACATGATTAAAGAGTCTTTTAAGTTGAGAAGAAGTTGTTGATGATTTTTCTTTGCAAGTGTCTTCTCTGCTGAATCAATTTGAATGTCAATGATTTCATTCAAACTTAAACTTCAAGGTTTATTCCATTCTGAATTTACTGTTTCAATCTTCAGAGAAGAAATCTGATCTGAGATCATAGAACAAAGTTTGAACAAGTGACTTGAATATTTTTTAATTCTTTTTGTTCTTTTTCTCTTTCTTTTTTCAGATGTTTGTTTAACATGATCCAGAGTCCACTCATTTTGATTTCAGTTCAGAAACTTTCTTCAATCTAACTGAATTTCATTTGAATGTGAAGAAAAACTTGAAGAAACTCTTGTTCTGATTGCATGTTTTGCTGACAATTTCAACAATCTGAAAGCATAGTTTCTGCACAGTTTATTGAATCTCACTTTGGATGGAGAAATAGCAGCTTCAATTTTCATAGCATAGATTGAAGAAGTTCTGAAAGCCTCTAGAATCTTTCTTAAAGCTGAATTCTGAAGTCTTTCAAACTTATGAAGTAGACTCTTTTGACCATTCCACTAAACTAAAACTCCAAAATCAGCAACAGAAGTGATGCAAGCCATGTACAGTTGTCTCATTACTTGAAAAGTAAGATCTTTTTCTGTGTTTGAAAGTCTTATTATCTGATTCAAGACTCTTTCAGCTGATGCAATTTTGATTTCCACATGTCTTTTGAAAGTGAGTTGATTGTGAAACCAGATTCTCAACCATCTCACTAGATCTTTTGATTTGAAAGTCAGATCATTTAATGAAACTGAATCTGATTTAGAATAATCTTTGATGAAGTGAATCAGTTCAGTTTTGTTCATATTAAATTGAACAACATGAGAAGTCTGTCTTTCATACATCACACTGATTGCTTTATTCAACAACTCACAGTTCTTCTCAACTGATTCAGAAGAAACAATCAAATCAGTGTCATTAATGTAACTTGGAATTCTCACATCTTTCAGTTCTTCCAAATTTTCAAAAAGATATCTTGTGTAAATTGAGAAAATGATGAAATGAATGTAAGAAGACTGCAACACAGAGTCTTACACAAACAGAAGATCAGTGTAACTTTAAATATTAGTGAGATTAGAACTACACTAACTATTAAGATACTACTTCTTAGAGCAGATTTAATTTACAGTAAACATAATACTTGTCTCTTTTTTTTGTAGACATTGTTCTCAAAACTCTAAAATGTAGCATAATGATTTAATTAGACATTTAGTTACATTGTCAGTGTTCTAATTCTGAAATATTAAAGCATATGATTAGGCTGACCACAGGGACAGAGATTTCCCAACTGGAATCCCATCACTAATGCACTAATGGGAAATTGGGATGGGACTGGAACTTGATAGTTCAAACTGAGATGGGACTGGAACTTAAATTCAAGTACTGAGATGGAAATGAGACTTAATTTAAAGAGATAGAAATTCTCAATTTTCCTAAACTTAAAATAAAACCTTGTTTCATACTATTTTTAGTACCAAAATCATATACAAATGTATATATGCATTTTGACTTAATGTGCTAATTTTTCTATTTTGTCATATTTTGGTGTAAAAATACACTTTCAAAATAAAGTTTGAAAAAAAATTAAAGTTGTTTTAGAGATAGGAAAATCCAGAGATGGGACATAACATAGAAAATTTGAAACTGAGAAGAGAATGGGACTTGTTTTCATATTTTGGAATGAAATTGAGACCAATTTTCAAATTTTGGAAAGAGATTGGAATCAACTCAATTGAAATTAACATTCAGTCTTGTCTCATTGAGATCCCAAAGAGACCCCAACAGTCAGTGTACATATGATTGTCATGTTCACTGTAAACTAAATCTACTCTAAGAAGTAGTATCTTAATAGTTAGTGTAGTTCTGATCTCACTAATATTTAAAGTCACACTAATCTTTTTTCACTAAAGATCAGAGATGAGTTCTTTTCTTACTATGCATATAGCAATACTACTTTAATACTATAAGTGCAATTTAGTTTTCTTTCTTACACTAAATAAAGTCTTGATATATTGTTCTTTAGCATCTATTTTATAGACTGTCACTCTACAGTTTTTATCACTTTAACATGAAACAGTTTATTGAATTACTTTATTAGAAAATGTCTTTCTATTCTTTCTCTTCAACATCAACACATTTTATGCAAGAACAAATATAAATTCATACTGTTAGACTGTAGACATGATTCAATATCATGACTAAAATCAGAAATGAAATCAGAAAGAGACAACACAATATAAAATCTAACAATAATTCATAAATTGAAATATATATGATTCTATGACTGTCTTTCAAAAAAAAATAAATAAATCAGACTATAATATCAAAAACTATAGCTGAAACTTCTTCAATAAGTAATTAAGAAGTATTATTAGTGTAAGTTGAATGCTCAATTGACACTTTAAATAAGTCAATATATGTTAACATTTTAGATAAGACAACTTCAAGAAAACAGACATCAGAAGCTGTTATTTTAAAATAAAAAAAGAACATTACAATTCAGAATGTTCTTCATAATGTAGATTAAAGTATCATGAAGCTTGAGATAAAGCTCAATTTTATTAACAAAAAACAAAAAATTTAAAGATTGAAAAATCTCATTAAGAACAATAAAATGTTCAACAATTCTTCATCAGAAAAAAGAGCAGAATGAAATCAAGAAACAATATTCTTTTTGTTTTTCTTCAATCTGACACTCAGATCAGAATACAACTGATTTTTCTAAAATTAATTACAGAAAACATCAATGATATGAAAGACATATGAGCAATAATGCTAAAAACATGAAAAAAAAATGCTTTTGTAGAGTGGCAGTCTATGAGATAGATGCTAATGAACAATGTATTAAGTCTACAGTGTAACAAAAATAACTAAGTTGCACTTATAGTATTAAAGTAGTATTGCTATATGTGCATTAAGAGAAGAACTCATCACTTATCTTCTCTGACAGAAGATCAGTGTGGCTTTAAGTACTAATAAGATTAGAACTATGCTAACTAGACTGATCATCAGAATTTCTTTGAAATTTCAAAGAGACAAGACTGAATGTCAATGTCAATTGAGTTGATCTCAATCTCTTTTCAAAATTGAAAAGTTTGTGTCAATTTCAGTTCAAAATATGAATATAAGTCCCATTTTCTTCTCAGTTTTCAATTTTATATTTTAAGTCTCATTTCTAGATTTCTCTATCTCTAAACAACTTTTAATTTTTTTTTCAAACTTTATTTTGAAAGTGTATTTTTACACCAAAATATGACAAAATAGAAAAATTGGCACATTAAGTCAAAATGCATATATACATTTGTATATGATTTTAATACTAAAAATAGTCTAAAATAACATTTTATTTTAAGTTTAGAAAAATTGAAGATCTCTATTTCTAATTAAATAATTCCAATCTTCTTAAATTAAGTCCCAGTCTCATCTCAATTTAAATCATTAAGTTTCAGTTCCATTTCAATTTTTCATTAGTGAATTAGAAATGGAGTCTCAGTTGAGACATCTCTGTCTCTGCAGTCAGTCTAAGTAGTCAGTCTAAGAAAGGCATTGAAAATATTAATTTTTTATTTTATTTTACAAATTTTCACTCTTTTTTCTAACAAAAATTTATTAAAGATTTCATTATTATTCATCAAATTTCTCAATCTTTAAATCTATTGTTTTTTCTTAATGAGATTGATTGTTGTCTTAAGCTTTTCATGATTTAATTAGTATTATCATGTTTGAATCATTAAGTTTCAGTTCCATCTCAATTTTTCATTAGTTCATTAGCAATGGGATTTTAGTTGGAAAATCTCTGTTTCTGTAGTCAGTCTAGTATTATGAAAAAGATTCTGAACTGTAATATTTTTCTTTTATTCTGTTTTCTTAAAATTGTTCTCTTTGAGATATCAATATTTATTAATTTACTTTAAGTATTAATTAACTATTCAACTTAATGTTATAAGACTTTTTGATTATTTATCAAAGAAGTTTCAGCTATAGCTTCATATATTATAATTTAACTCATTTATTTTTCTTGAGAGACAGTAATGAACTGTAATAGAGATTTTAATTTACAAATTATTATTAAAATTTACATTTTATTATGTTTTTTGATTTCAGTCATAGTATTCAGTTACAGTAGCATGAAATTGTATTTGTTATTATGTAAAATGCATTAGTGTTGAAAAGATAGAATAGAAAGAAATTTTCAAACAGGATAATTTAATAAACTGTTTTATATTAAAGTGATGAGAACTGTAGAGTGACAGTTTATAAGATAGATGCTGAAGAATAATATATTATATCTATAGTAAAATAAAAAAGTAATAAATTACACTTATAGTATCAAAGTAGTATTATTTTATGTGCAGTAAGAGAAGAACTCATCACTGATCTTTTATGAAAAAAAGCCAGCATGGGTATAAGTACTAGTGAGATTAGGGCTACACTTACTATTAAGATACTGACTCTTAGAGCAGATCTAGTCTACAGTGGGCATGACACATAGTTACATTGATTTTATACTTTTTGACAGTTTGAGCATAATTAGAAGTCTTCTGCAAGTGCAGATCATCAATCACTAATTTAATAGCAGCTTCATTGGTCATTTTATTGAATTTTGAAAGTAGAGATCTACAGTAGAAAAATTGGTTGCTTTGTGAATTAGTATTGGCCATACCGGAATTCCAGATCTGTGAAATACCGTAATGTTATGGTAGTGGCAACGTAACCACTATGTAGTAACTCAGCACAACATTGAAACTACAATTGCATAATATTACCTTTGTTGGTTGCCACAACTTGAGTCAGTATTCACAATGTTGTCTTGCGTAGAGTTAATTGGAGTTAACTTGGTTAAGTGTATTTAACTTTAGTAATGGTTTGTATTGGAGTACAGCTAGCTATTTCTACCACAAGTACAATTACACCTACATACAAAGAATCTTCCAGAAAATTTCTAAGTCCACAAAAACTATGAAAACAGTAGTAGAAATCTAGCTAGTAGAATTGTAGAGAATCACCTACTAGCCTAGCTAGTAGGATAGTAGAAATCGCCTGCCAGCCTAGCTAGTAGAATTGTAGAGAATCGCCTACTAGCTAGGCTAGTAGGATAGTAGAAATTGCCTGCTAGCCTAGCTAGTAGAATTGTAGAGAATCGCCTACTAGCTAGGCTAGTAGGATAGTAGAAATCGCCTGCTAGCCTAGCTAGTAGAATTGTAGAGAATCGCCTACTAGCCTAGCTAGTAGGA
>NW_026054715.1:0-17997 GCF_022830035.1 Ophidiomyces ophidiicola
CCTGACATTTGGAGACAAGCTACTGGAGTCATTTTGAAGAAACCAAACAGAAATGGTTCTATTCCCAAGTCTTACAGAATCATTTCACTTCTGAATTGTTTGGGCAAAGTGATGGAAAGAGTGATAGTCACTAGACTCAGTTTCTGGGCAACTACTACTGATCTCTTGTACTTTGATCAGTTTGGTGGAAAGAAACAGTGTTCTGCAATTGATGCTGCTTTAAGTTTCACTCATGACATTCAACTTGCCAAAGCTAAGAAATTGGTGACTTCAGCTCTTTTTATTGACATTAAAGGAGCATTTGATTTTGTGTCAGTGAATAGATTGATGAAGATTTGTTTGGATTTGAAGTTACCCAAGAATCTTGCCAGATGGATTGAATCTTTCATGAGAACCAGAAAGATTCAATTGATTTTTGATGGAGAAAAACAGTCAACACCAGTTTCAATCAATATTGATGTGCCCCAAGACTCATCACTCTCATCAGTTCTTTTTTCAATTTACACAAGATATCTTTTTGAAAATTTGGAAGAACTGAAAGATGTGAGAATTTTAAGTTACATTGATGACACTGATTTGATTGTTTCTTCTAAATCAGTTGAGAAGAACTGTGATCTGTTGAATAAAGCAATCAGTGTGATGTATGAAAGACAGACTTCTCATGTTGTTCAATTTGATATGGACAAAACTGAACTGATTCACTTCACCAAAGATTATTCTGAATCAGATTCAGTTTTATTGAATGATCTGACTTTCAAATCAAAAGATCTAGTTAGATGGTTGGGAATCTGATTTGACAATCAACTCACTTTCAAAAGACATGTGGAAATCAAAATTGCATCAGCTGAAAGAGTCTTGAATCAGATAATAAGATTTTCAAACACAGAAAAAGATCTTACTTTTCAAGCAATGAGACAACTGTACATGGCTTGCATCACTTCTGTTGCTGATTTTGGAGTTTCAGTTTGGTGGAATGGTCAAAAGAGTCTACTTCATAAGTTTGAAAGACTTCAGAATTCAGCTTTAAGAAAGATTCTAGAAGCTTTCAGAACTTCTTCAATTTATGCTATGAAAATTGAAGCTGCTATTCCTCCACTCAAAGTGAGATTCAATAAACTGTGCAGAAACTATGCTTTCAGATTGTTGAAATTGTCAGAAAAACATGCAATCAGAACAAGAGTTTCTTCAAGTTTTTCTCCACATTCAAATGGAATTGAGTTGGACTGGAGAAAATTTCTGGACTGAAATCAGAATGAGTGAACTCTGGATCATGTTGAACAAACACCTGGAAAAAGAAAGAGAAAAAGAACAAAAAGAATTAAAAAATATCCAAGTCACTTATTTAAACTATGTTTTATGATCTCAGATCAGATTCCTTCTCTGAAGATTGAAACAGTAAATCCAGAATGGAACAAATCTTGAAGTTCAAGTTTGAATGAACTCATTGACATTTAAATTGATTCAGCAGAGAAGATACTTGCAAAGAAAAATCATCAACATCTTCTTCTCAATTTAAAAGACTCTTTGACCATGTATTCAGATGGTTCACAGTCAGAAAATCTGACTACTGATGCAGGTCTTTATATTTCAGAAATAAATCAAAGATATTTTTGGAGATTGAGCAAACATATGAAAGTGTTTGATGCTGAACTCTTTGCAATTGAAAAGACTTTCTCCAATGCTTTGACTCTTTCAAATTCAAGAATCTTTTCAGAACTATGGGTGTTTTCTGACAGTCAATCTGTCATTCAGAGACTTAATGCACAGAATATGAAAGCTGAACTGTTCTACATTGAATCAATTAGAAAAATTGCTAAACAACTTAAGTCTAAAGACATTAAGTGTCATCTTCACTGAATTCCAGCTCACATGAGCATCTTTGACAATGAAGAAGCTGACATTGCTGCAAAGAAAGCAACTGAATTGAGACAAGATTGTGCTGAAAAGTATGTTTTCTTTGCTTACATCAAGAGACAAATTAAAGAAATGGCAATGCTTGAATGACTGGAACACATCTTTGAAAATGGAAGTGATGTAAATCACTACTCTCAATTCAATTCAAAACCAAAGTGGAAAGCTTGTTCACTTTCATTCTCCAAACAGATTTGGTCAACAATTATTCAGTTGAAATTGGGTCATGGTTACTTTGGTTCTTAGTTAATAAGACTATCAAATCATGATACAGAAACCTGCAGACACTGTGGCTGCAAAGAAACACCAAAACATTTGCTCATGGATTGTTTAAGTCTGAAAGATGACAGACAATAGTGTTTGAAAGAGTTTAAAATTCCACAACTATCACTTGAGTTTCTATTTAACACTGAATTGGGTTTGAAATGGATGGAAAAGTTTCTCAAACAAACTGAAATAGTCACCAGAAGATGGCTGAATGAAACAGACTGAGTATCTTTAAAGATCTCACTTACAATCTCATTATTTGTTTTTAAATTTCTGTGGAGGAAAGACATAAGTCACTGCCCTGACACTCTTGTATGTTTTTCATTTGTTAATTTGTCTATGATCATGTCACTGATCATTGTTTTTGTAACTTAGTTAAATCCTGCAAGACAGCTTGCAGGTAGTCTTCATAGTCTCAGACTGCACAAGACTATAATGAATAATAATAATAATAATAAAGCTTATGAAAGAATGTATTGATGTCTGTGATGTTTGCTTAAAATTCAGACAAATTTAAATGAAATCACAAGAAGAGATGTCTTCTTTGTCAATTTCTGAAAAGTCTTGAGAACACATCACAATGAATGTGATTATGAATCTTTCATCAAGTTGAAATTTTGAGAAAGTGAAATTCAACTATATTCTGATCATTGTGAACTGATTTATGAAGATGTCTCACTTTGTTTCAGTCAGAAAGAAGCTGACATCTAAACAACTTGCTGAATTGATTATGTGTGAGCTAGTCAGATTGCATGAACTTCTCTCAAGCATAGTCTCTGACTGTGAGTCAATATTCATAAATGAGTTCTGGAGAGATTTGTTATATCTTCTCAAAGTTGATAGAAGAATGAGCACAGCATTTCATTCTCAGACAGATAATCAGACTGAAAGACTGAACAGTACTCTTGAACAGTACTTATGAAGCTTCATCAATTATGAACAAGATGACTAAGTTAAAAAATTGTCTCATGCAGAGTTTGCTTACAACAACTCTAGACAATTCTCAACAGAGAAGAGTTTCTTTGAGCTTTTGACAGTAAGTCATTCATGAATGAATTTTCTGAAAGCAGAAATATCAGTGTCAGTCACAACTGAGTCTTATAAACTAACAGATCAGTTGGAAGAGCTGCATAAGACAGCTTGAAAGAGTCTTATGAAGATGCAAGTCTATTAAAAGAGCTACTATGACAAGAAACATACTGTAGTATCATTTTATGAAGATGATCAGATGTGGTTAGATCTTTGTAACATTAGAACAGCATATTTTAGCAAGAAGTTAGATGTTCTTCAGTACAGATCATACTGAATTGTGAAAAAATTGAAGCTTTAAATCTATCAATTAAAACTATCATCAAAGCTGAAAGTACACAATGTGTTTCATGTGTCTCTTCTAATCAAACACAAGAAATGAGAGAGAGTGAATAGTCAATCACACCACTCAATTTATGAGACATTCTCTGTAAAGCAAGAGTACCAGATACAGAAGATTGTTAACTTCTGTAAGAATGACTGAGTGATTGAATATCTTGTGTGGTGACAGAGATATGAGAAAAGAACTTAAGAGTCTTCAAAGAATGTGAGACATCTAGATAAGAAGCTGTTTGAGTTTCATAGAAAACATTCAAACAAGTTCAGTCTATGCTGTATTTTAAGAATGTGCACTTAGAGAGGTCTTGTTAGATTTGTAAAGACATTTACAAAGCAGTTAGAGAATGATTCATAAAGCAGAAGAGCAGTGATCTGAGTAGTGAATTGATTTAGAAGAAAACTCAGTCTGTAAAAGCATTTACAACTGTCAAAAAGTGGTTCATGAAGCAGAAGTAGTGAATTTACTCTAAGATAAAAGAAAGAACTAGACTATTAATGGCCAAAGCCCACAAGAGAAAGAGAAAACTAGACTATTAGTGATTAAAGTCTGCAGTAACAAAAGAAAGAAAACAAGAGAATAATTCTAAGAATTGAAAGAATAAATTTTGTGTGTCTGATAGATACAGTTATTGCATCTGTCTCTATCAAGAGAACTTGCAACACACTGCCCCAATGAGAGATTTAAGTTATCTCAACATACTGTACATGACTACTGAAAATAATTGTCTGTCATAGTGATCAGAACTTCTTCTCAGAGCTGAGCTCTATCTTTCAGTCAAACAGAGTCTGTTGAATCAGTAAAAGTTTCAGACTGAAGAAAGAGAAAAGTGAAAAGTCATCTCTCATAATCAGATAAATTCTGATCTGAAATTAAGAGTGAAAGATGGCTCATAGTACCATGTTCTGACTGACAAGTTAACAGTCAGGGCAGGGGCCAGAGAAGCAGAAGCAGAAGCAGAAGCAGATACAGTAGACAGAGAAGAAGTTAATGAGATCAACTTTTAGAGAAAGAAAAGCATTAGCTGAAACTCTTAATATCACTTTGTAAATGAGTTTACAAAGCAGAAACTGTCTTTATAAGTCATGTTACAAAGCAACTCAACATATCTTGGGTGCATCAGAGACAGAATCAATGCTTAAGAATGGGCACAGTATAGAAAAGAACACAGACTGAGAATGAGAATGCAGTAGAAATGAATCAGATCAAGAAAAATGAAGCAGTATTATTATTATTATTATTATTCATTATAGTCTTGTGCAGTCTGAGACTATGAAGACTATCTGCAAGCTGTCTTGCAGAATTTAACTAAGTTACAAAAACAATGATCAGAGACATGATCATAGACAAATTAACAAATGAAAAACATACAAGAGTGTCAGGGCAGTGATTTATGTCTTTTCTCCACAGAAATTTAAAAACAAATAATGAGATTGTAAGTGAGATCTTAAAAATGAAGCAGTACATTATCAACAAAAGTTTCAGATCTGGAAGATGAATGGCCACTCTCTTTCAAGATCTGGTCAACTGAGGCAATGGAACTAGTAGTTGAAAAAGAATTGTTACTAGACACAGTAGACACCATTGAGTGTTTCTATCAAGCTTGAATATTAGCACTCTGAATATGCCATCAGCCATGCACACAGAAAAGAGAATTATGGAGTGAGAAAACACTTTGTAAAGAATATTTCAGACTTCATAAAAGTAATTATGAAGCATTAAAAGAAGAAGAAATGAAAGAATATCACTTACATCATCATAATTGAAATCAGACTAACTGAATCATAATGTCTGAAAAGAGATCTCAAAGTCTTCAGAGACATAACTCTCTATTGCATAAATGAAAACTGATGACAATGATGCTTCTCCACTTTAATTTTCTTAAGAAATAGCAGTGGTTGAGAACTCTGCTTCAGATGAAGCAGAAGATTCTGAAGACATCTCTTACATTGTCTCTAAAGAGAGTTTTAAATAATGACTGATTGAAATTTTAACTTCAAACTTGCTGAGCCATTGTTGCTCATGTTTTGACATTTTAATTTTGAACAGAAGAAAGACATGGCAAAATTATCTCTCTGCATAATGTATTAGCACTGAGAAAAGCTGTTTACAAAGTCTCTCAAGATTCATAATCATTAAGAAGAGAATGCTTGTCTGAAACTCTTATTAAAATAAAGAAGAATGTTGTTAAAAAAGAAAAAGAAAGAGAGAGAGAAAGAAGATCAAGAAAGAGATATTTATATTCAAGAGATTATTGAGTATTACTAAATGAATCATGAGAAATGACAGTCACTACAGCAACTACATTATGATCACAGAGAAGCTGTCACTCTTGTTGTGATCTTACTATCACATCTACATTTAGAAACTGAGATTGAATTAAGACTCTGTATTGCAGTCTTCTTACATTCATCACATCAAAAAGAGATTTTGTACAAAATTGTTACAATCACAGTGAAGCTGTCACTCTCACTGTGATCTTGATCACATCAATGTCTTGAGAATCAAGACTTGTGAAGAGAGAAAAATCTGTAAGACTTTATGCTGTGATCTTCTTACATTCATCTTATCATCTAAAAGAGATTTGTAAAATCTTCTTAATGCTTAGATGATCATGCTCTATGGCATCTGAAGTTTGTAAACTTAATGACTGATCACATGATTTCAATAGCAAAGCTAAACACACAAAATCTGCCACAGACACTTCTTTATGAAGATCAGTGACAACATATCTAGAGACTCTAGATACTGTTGTAGCAATATAAGTCATCTCTCTCTCTCTCATGCTTAGATCTCTTCATAATCATCTCACACCCAACCTAATCTTGTTTACAAAGGCTGTAAGTCATTGCCACATTACCTGCAACCACCCAATCCTCACAGTTTTGTAAAAAGTAGTTGTACTTGGACTGACCACAGACAGAGATTTTCCAACTGAAATCTCATCTCTAATGCACTAATAGAAAATTAGAATGGAATCAAAACTTGAGTTTCAAGTACAGAAATGAAAATGAAACTTAATTTAAAGAAATTGAGATTATTCAATTAGAGATAGAAATTCTCAATTTTTCTAAACTTAAAATAAAATCTTATTTTATATCATTTTTAGTATCAAAATCATATGCAAATGTATATATGCATTTTGACTTGAATCTTCATGTGTCAATTTTTCTATTTTGTCATATTTTGATTAAAGTTGTTTTAGAAATAGAAAAGTCTAGAAATGGAATCAGAAGTATAAAATTTAAAACTGAAATAGAAATGAAACTTTTATTTATATTTTGAGCTGAAATTGAAACTAACTTTCAAATTTTGGAAAGAGATTGAAATCAACTCAATTGAATTTGACTTTCAGTCTTATTTCATTGAAATCTCAAAGAGATTCTGGACTGACTGCAGAGACAGATTTCTCAACTGAAATCCCATCTCTAATGCACTAATGAGAAATTGAGATGGGACTGAAACTTAAGTTTTAAGTACTGAAATGAAAATGAAACTTAATTTAAAAAGATTGAGATTATTTAATTAGAGATAAATATTCTCAATTTTCCTAAACTCAAAATAAAATCTTATTTTATACTATTTTTAGTACCAAAATCATATACAAATGTATATATGCATTTTGACTTAATGTGCCAATTTTTCTATTTTGTCATATTTTGGTGTAAAAATACACTTTCAAAATAAAGTTTGAAAGAAAATTAAAGTTGTTTCAGAGATAGAGAAATCTAGAAATGAGACTTAAAATATAAAATTTTAAACTGAGAAGAGAATGGGACTTTTATTTATATTTTAAGATGAAATTTAGACTAATTTTTAAATTTTGAGAAGAAATTGAAATCAACTCAATTGAAATTGACATTCAGTCTTGTTTCATTGAGATTTCAAAGAGATTCCAACAGTCAGTTTAATAATGTGCAATAGTTTATTAATCTTGAAAATAAACTGCAACATTGAATTTTATGATATTATTGATGATGTCACATATGATGAGTCATGACATTTCATATGATGTAATATCATATTATGATGTAATTTGTCATCTCAATTTATTATTTTTTTCTTCATTAATAATTTATATAAGCAATACTATAATAGTAATCCTATTGCTGTAACTCTATTAGAGAATAAAGTTTGAAATAAACTTTTATAGAATAAGATTTGAATTAACCCCAGAAGAGTTATAGATCAAACTTTATATTTAATCAAGATTTATGTATATGACTCTGTAAATGTTATAGAAGTTATACACATCATAGTATCATACATATGTTATATAAGACAATAGATAGTATATAAATTTGATTATATTTGCATGTTTTATATTCTTACAACTGAGATGAAAATGAAATTTTTATTAGTATTTTGAAATGAAATTGAAACTTATCATCAAATTTTGAAAAAAAAATGGAACAAACTGAGTTGTACTGTTCTCTAATCTTAGTCTCTGGGGAATCTCTATAAGAATTCCCACAGTCAGTCTAGTGACTCTAGTTCTGATGGTCAGTCTACTTTCAGGCTTCAGCTTAGTCTTTTGAGATTCAAATCAGTATAGAAATTCCAATAGTCAGAACTTGGTCTAATATTTAGAACTTTTAAATTTCTATGACAACTTCAGAATTTCTTCTTTGTCCACAAAAAGCCACTCAGATGTTGTGCAGCTCATATTCAACCAAATTCTTTAATTGAGTTAATCTGAAAGTGCAATTCAGTACTAGAGAACCTAGCAAAGAATGTCTGAGATAATGGTAAATGAATTTTAATATGAACAATAATAATTGTAGTTAGTCTGCCCTATGCCCAAAGTGGTGGTGTTGAGACTAAATCAATGCCAAGACCTTCATATGTGTTCAAAATTTCTTCTTTTCATTGTCACATCACAGACTGCTGTACTCACAAGGATAATAGACAGCCAATTATGGAGCATGGCTGGCTAGTGCAGGCTCTTTCATTGATTTCAGTTGCTAAAACCTTTCGTTCGATCAATGCGATAGATACTACTCACCAAACAGCTCATTTGTTATAACTCTCAGCCGACTTAGCCCTTCAGCTAAAAAGGGGAACAACTTATTAGACGTTGGTCCTGTTGTCTTTTCCCACAATAACCGCCGTAAGGAGTACTTTTTAATCTGTTGTGCATGCTGCTGGGGAGTGCTTAAAATGGGACACCCAACGCCTTCTGGCTCCGAGCACTGCAATAATTTCAAAACACCGGGGGATCTATATGGACTACTCGATGCTCAGCCATCCGCGACAATGGATGAGTATGCCGGTCCTTAGGAAATGTCTATTATCGCTTGACGCCCGTTGCTAAATTGTTTATCACAGGCTGAAAATTCTGTATCGGAGAAAAGCGCGTGAGCTTCATCCTGATAGAAACTACTACGGTAACGTGGAAACTTCGACTGTTCTTTTCGCCGAGGTCCAAGCTGCTTATGACGTCTTGTCGGACCCCCAGGAGCGAGCTTGGTATGATTCTCATCTCACAATCAAGAAAGGGGAAAGACACCAGGAGTCCAAATTTTATTGCGGTTCCAATTTAACAACAACGGAGGATATATTAGCAATCATGTTGACATTCGCCCCTACTATGGAGTTTTCTGATCTTCGATCCGGCTTCTTTGGATCAGGACGGGCACTATTCAATCAGCTAGCAGAAGAAGAACATATCTCATGCGCCCGGGAAAACTTGAGGTGTATTGAATATCCTTCATTTGGTAGTAGCGCTGACTCCTTTGAGTCAATTCGATCTTTTTATGATATATGGAGCTCATTCTCGACCAAGAAGACTTTTTCATGGAAAGACACGCATAGAAACTCGGATGCACCTGACAGAAGAACCCGAAGATTCATCGAGAGGGAGAATAAGCGGTTACGGGATGAGGCTATCAGAGACTTCAATACCGCGGTTCGATCTTTGGTTCGCTGCATAAAAAAAAAGGACCCCCGGTGCTCGGTACACTCTTTGAGTGAAACGGAAAGGCAACGATCGTCTAGATCTGCTGCGGCAACCCAGGCATCTCGCTCTCGGGCTGCGAATGAGGCACGGCTGGGAGATTATGCAGAACCGGAATGGGCCCGGAGGGAAAACTTGGAGAATGATATTCTAGGCACTGACCCTGATTCTGAACAGGAGTATTTTAAGTGTCTTCTCTGCCATAAGACGTTCAAGAGTGAAGCCCAATTCAACGTCCATGAGCGCAGTAAAAAACATGTGAAAGCGGCCAAGCAACTTCATTATAAATGTTCGGAATGATCGCATCGGATATAATGATTAACCTTATGTGAGAGCTTCCATCTGGAGGAGATATGTACGAAGTCAATGGTTTATTATCAGGCTCATCCTACTCTCCGTCTCTAATCCTTCCACAACTCGGAGATGCCCTGTGAAGGGATGACCTACATGGAGTCAGATCAACCGGCGTAAATCAGAGAAGCCGCATGTTTTTGAGGGTGCAAACTTCATTGATGACGAAACATAAACATGAACTACAATAATTACTCCAAAGCGGAATCGCGGATCTCTGCAATTCATCACCGAACGACCTAACCCACAAAGCAACCAATTTTTCTACCATAGACCTCTACTTTCAAAATTCAATAAAATGACCAACAAAGCTGCTATTAAATTGGTGATTGAAGATCTGTGCTTGCAGAAGACTCCTAATTATGCCAAAACTGCCAAAAAGTATGAAATCAATGTAACTATGTTGATGTGTCACTTTAAAAACACAAGTCTCTAGATGTGAAGCGGAAGCCATCTCTCTATATTTAAGAAATCTTACAGACACACAGAAAGAAGCTCTTCTAGAGCATATTGACACTCTTATAAACAAATTCTAGGGTCTCCAGGTGCCCAAGTGTGTGGTCACCAGGCATCTTAACTGGTAATTACTGGTTCCAAACATGGATGTTACCAGTGTGCAATTGATATGATGTGGGTTGAACTGTCCCCAGACATTGTGAAGTGACTCAACAGATCTTGGCCTTGTATAATCAGATTAAATTACTGAATATTACTAGAGATATTAGAAGATCTTGGAAGAACTCAGAATGTAGTAACTGTAATAAAACAGTCACTTATAAAAATGCTCAGTATGATGTTGTAAGACAACAGATGACTGTACTTTTCTACTATCTAATTACTACTGATAAGAATCAATAAGAAATCATATCAACAGTGATGTAGATTACATTCATCTATTCTGCTGCATCACTTCAATGTTATTGTCAAAAATATTTATTATTTCATTACTACTGATAGATATCAGTGATAAATAATATTAACAATAATGTAGATTACATTCATCTATTCTGCTGCATCACTTCAATGTTATTGTTGAAAATATTCATTGTCTAATTACTACTAATAGATGTTAGTGACAAATAATATTAACAATAATATAGATTATTTCTATCTACTATGCTGTCTATCACTTCAATGTTATTGAAAGTATTCATTGTCTGATTACTACTGATAGCATATATCAAAATGCAGATATATTATTAATTAAGATATGATTTTAGTATTGACATTCTAATTACATGCTTCTAGTTTATACTAATGTCTATCAGTTGGTCTGCAACATGAAGGCAAGTGCAGAGCTAGCATGAACATTTAATTTTAAATTTACATATAAGATTGATGAAGATGCAATAAGTGAAAATGATAGTCATCATGAATTTACTATTATATGTCTATTAAATGAGCTTCATGAGACATGATACTAACTGTCATTAGTCAGATATTATCAATAACAACTCAATACAATTAATTGTTCAAGATAGATTTTCACAGTGCTTAGCAACTATGAAAATTGAACATGTTCAGTTTCTACCACAATATTCAAACACTGAGATATATGACTACACATATTGTGTGAATACAGAAGAAATGTCAACTGAAAATATTTAGTAACTACATTTAATGATATTTATTCAATGACAGTTGATGATAAGTGAACTTTACTGACATAAACTAAATACAACATAAATATGAAAATTAGAATGATCACACTACATAATGAGCTCATTCTTCATTTCTTGATATTTCATGCAAAGTTATTAAATATCAGTCAAGACACTGCACTTGATATGGAACATCATCAATTCTGAGCCAAATTTACTTAAAATATAGTCATTGAAAAGCTCTTTTTTTACTTAGTTATTCTCTTCATTTTCATCTGGCAATTCACTGTGGTGGGTGGGAAATCTTACATCAAAGACTTAGTTGTCAGTTTTGGCTACTCAGACACTTTATCTGATTACTATAACACAGTCATCTCCACTACAGTTCTGAAACATTGCAAATTTATTATTATTATTATTATTATTCATTATAGTCTTGTGCAGTCTGAGACTATGAAGACTATCTGCAAGCTGTCTTGCAGGATTTAACTAAGTTACAAAAACAATGATCAGAGACATGATCATAGACAAATTAACAAATGAAAAACATACAAGAGTGTCAGGGCAGTGATTTATGTCTTTCCTCCACAGAAATTTAAAAACAAGTAATGAGATTGTAAGTGAGATCTTTAAAGATACTCAGTCTGTTTCATTCAGAAGCCATCTTCTGATGACTATTTCAGTTTGTTTAAGAAACTTTCCCATCCATTTTAAACCCAATTCAGTGTTAAATAGAAACTCAAGTGACAGTTGTGGAATTTTAAACTCTTTCAAACACTGTTGTCTGTCATCTTTCAGACTTAAACAATCCATGAGCAAATGTTTTGGTGTTTCTTTGCAGCCACAGTGTCTGCAGATTTCCCTATCATGATTTGGTAGTCTTATTAAGTAAGAATCAAAATAACCATGACCCAATTTCAACTGAATAATTGTTGACCAAATCTGTTTGGGGAATGAAAGTGAACATGCTTTCCACTTTGGTTTTGAATTGAATTGAGAGTAGTGATTTACATCACTTCCATTTTCAAATACATATTCTAACCATTCAAGCATTGCCATTTCTTTGATTTGTCTCTTGATGTAAGCAAAAGAGACATACTTTTCAGCACAATCTTGTCTCAATTCAGTTGCTTTCTTTGCAGCAATATCAGCTTCTTCATTGCCAAAGATGCCCATGTGAGCTGGAACCCAGTGAAGATGACACTTAATGTCTTTAGACTCAAGTTGTTTAGCAATTTTTCTAATTGATTCAATGTAGAACAGTCCAGCTTTCATATTCTGTGCATTGAGTCTCTGAATGGCAGATTGACTGTCAGAAAACACCCATAGTTCTGAAAAGATTCTTGAATTTGAAAGAGTCAAAGCATTGAAGAAAGCCTTTTCAATTGCAAAGAGTTCAGCATCAAACACTTTCATATGTTTGCTCAATCTCCAAGAATATCTTTGATTTGTTTCTGAAATATAAAGACCTGCACCAGTAGTCAGATTTTCTGACTGTGATCCATCTGAATACATGGTTAAAGAGTCTTTTAAATTGAGAAGAAGTTGTTGATGATTTTTCTTTGCAAGTATCTTCTCTGCTGAATCAATTTGAATGTCAATGATTTCATTCAGACTTGAACTTCAAGGTTTATTTCATTCTGGATTTACTGTTTCAATCTTCAGAGAAGGAATCTGATCTGAGATCATAGAACATAGTTTAAACAAGTGACTTGGATATTTTTTAATTCTTTTTGTTCTTTTTCTCTTTCTTTTTCCAGGTGTTTGTTCAACATGATCCAGAGACAGTTCATTTTGATTTCAGTCCAGAAACTTTCTTCAATCTAACTCAATTCCATTTGAATGTGGAGGAAAACTTGAAGAAACTCTTGTTCTGATTGCATGTTTTTCTGGCAATTTCAACAATCTGAAAGCATAGTTTCTGCACAGCTTATTGAATCTCACTTTGGGTGGAGGAATAGCAGCTTCAATTTCCATAGCATAGATTGAAGAAGTTCTGAAAGCCCCTAGAATCTTTCTTAAAGCTGAATTCTGAAGTCTTTCAAACTTGTGAAGTAGACTCTTTTGACCATTCCACCAAACTGGAACTCCAAAGTCAGCAACAGAAGTGATGCAAGCCATGTACAGTTGTCTCATTGCTTGAAAAGTAAGACCTTTTTCTGTGTTTGAAAGTCTTATTATCTGATTCAAGACTCTTTCAGCTGATGCAATTTTGATTTCCACATGTCTTTTGAAAGTGAGTTGATTGTCAAACCAGATTCCCAACCATCTAACTAGATCTTTTGATTTGAAAGTCAGATCATTCAATGAAACTGAATCTGATTCAGAATAATCTTTGGTGAAGTGAATCAGTTCAGTTTTGTCCATATTAAATTGAACAACATGAGAAGTCTGTCTTTCATACATCACACTGATTGCTTTATTCAACAGATCACAGTTCTTCTCAACTGATTCAGAAGAAACAATCAAATCAGTGTCATCAATGTAACTTGGAATTCTCACATCTTTCAGTTCTTCCAAATTTTCAAAAAGATATGTTGTGTAAATTGAAAAAAGAACTGATGAGAGTGGTGAGTCTTGGGGCACATCAATATTGATTGAAACTGATGTTGACTGTTTTTCTCCATCAAAAATCAATTGAATCTTTCTGATTCTCATGAAAGATTCAATCCATCTGGCAAGATTCTTGAATAACTTCAAATCCAAACAAATCTTCATCAATCTATTCACTGACACAAAATCAAATGCTTCTTTAATGTCAATGAAAAGAGCTGAAGTCATCAATTTCCTAGCTTTGGCAAGTTAAATGTCATGAGTGAGACTTAAAGCAGCATCAATTGCAGAACACTGTTTCTTTCCACCAAACTGATCAAAGTAAAAGAGATCAGTAGTAGTTGCCCAGAAACTGAGTCTAGTGGCTATCACTCTTTCCATCACTTTGCCCAAACAATTCAGAAGTGAAATGATTCTGTAAGACTTGGAAATAGAATCATTTCTGTTTGATTTCTTCAAAATGACTTCAGTAGCTTGTCTCCAAATGTCAGAATGATAGTTCTTCTCAAACAGACTCTTGTAGAGTTGAAACAATCTATCTTTAAGAACTGGATAGATTTTCTGTAAGATCAGAAAAGAGATTCCATCTGGACCAGATGCACTAATTTTTGAACCACTGAAGACTGATCTTTTGATTTCAATCTCAGTGATTTGCTGCCATTTCCACTTCTCACTCTCATGATATTCAGACCAATTGATTGATGAATATTCAGATGGTTTTCTGAAAAGAGTACTGATGAAAGCATTGCATTTCTCATCAAATGTGACTGTAGATTTAGATTCATTATCTGAATCAACATAGTTGAGAATTGGAGTTTTTTCCAATTTCAAGTTCTTTGTGTACTTGTATGCTTTGAAGATTTCTTTTTCTTCAGCTTTTTCAAGAAAGTTATTCCAACATCCAGCTTTGACTTGTTTCACAGCAGAAAAGTATTCAGTTCTTTGAGTCTGATAATCTTCATAGCTGATTAAATCTCTTTTGAAGTCTCTAAAAGCTCTTGTCATTGACTTTCTTTTCTCTTTCAGAAATGAATTCCATCATGATTTGAATCTCTCAGTTACTCTCTTTCTGGGAATATGATCTTGAATTGAGACATGAATAAGATCTCTGATCTTTTCAGCTTCCAGCTCAAGTTCTTCTGAAAGATTAGAAACTGAAGATCATTGATATTCACTTTTTGACAGATTTATTTTCAAAGTCCCATTCACCTTTTCTCAATCAGCTTTCTGAAAGTTGTATTGATTTGCATAAAGAGGATTGTCAACCAGTTTGTCAAGATTCAATTCAATCTGGAACTGAATAATTTCATGATCAGATCCAGAATGAAGATCAGAATCAATTCTTCATTCAAAGAACTTTTGAAATAGATCTGCTGACAAGAAGCTCAAGTCAAGAATAGATTTATTTCTTAAGTTGGGTCTGACAAATGTTTCTCTATCCACTTCATTAATCAATTCCAAGTTGTGATTTTCAAGTCATTCTATCAAGACATCAGCTCTGACAGGTGTTGTAATGTTGAAGTTCCACCATGAATGATGAGCATTGAAATCTCCAGCAAGAACAATACTATCTAATTTTGAAAAAGATAGTTGTGAAAGATCTCTGTCAACAGTTCATTCATCAGAATCATTATCTAAAGATTTCTCATTGTAGATGTTAATCAACTTAATGAAATCAAGTTGTTTTGATTTATTCATAACATCTAGAATGAGAAGATCAGAACTGTTACAGAGATCAGTTCTAAGACAGATTTCAAATCTTGAATTCTTTCTCACAAAGACAGCAACTCTAGGTCTCACAGTTCTATTTTCTGAAAGAATGCAATCATAAGCACTGTGAGTAACAGTGTAGCTGTAGTCTGTACTGATCCATGATTCTTGAAACAATACATAATCAGTCTGAGTTGAGCAAGTAATATCCAAACAAGTGTGCATTGAGATGTCTTTTCTGCCAACATTATTTTGCAGAAATGTTATCTGAGAAGAGTGTTGTGTTTCTAACATTTAGAAATAGTGATGGGAACAACTCTCTTTCTAATACTCATCTGAGCTAATTCATCTTCAGAATCAGTCTTATGTATTCTTTTGGCAATTGATCTGGATTTTGCATTTGTAACAGTTTGAAAGTCAGATTCAGATTCAGAATCAGTCATTTTTGTATCTGTTGTTTGAGTCTCAGTTGTTTTTCTCCAAGCAAAGGAAGAAGAAGAAGTTGACTTGACAGCTGATTTTCTGTAGAAACAGCAAACATGACTGTTTGCAACATGATTCTCACCACAATTTGCACACTTGATTTCAGTATGATCACACACTTTGCCAATCATATCACAAGTCTCACATTTATGTGACTGTGTGCTGTGATTCTTTGCACACAATCCACATCTGATTTCTCTCTTGCAGTTTAGAGAGATGTGATCATAGAGTTGACAGTTAAAACATTGAATTGTTGTTTTGTATCTTGATTGTGACTGAGCTTTTTTAAATGGAACAACTTACATTGTCTGACCAGCAATGTTAACTGATTTCAGAGTCTTGACAAGTTCTGTTGATTCCACATGAAAGATAGCTGAAGCATGCTTTTTATTGACTCTGTTTTCTGCTGAAGAGAGCCATTGAGGAAGTCTTTTTAAAGAAATTGAATTGAAAGTTTCAAATTCTTCTTTTAGAAGATCAAGACCATTGTCATTGTTGAAAATCTCAGTAG
Organism: Ophidiomyces ophidiicola; assembly: GCF_022830035.1. NCBI lineage: Eukaryota > Fungi > Ascomycota > Eurotiomycetes > Onygenales > Onygenaceae > Ophidiomyces > Ophidiomyces ophidiicola. Next base: position 16,710 of record NW_026054715.1, read on the forward strand.
AAATTCCATGAACAACAAACACTCCCCAATGTTCATATTTATGATATTTTGACTGAGAAAAATCAAAGTCACAGTCAGTCAATACATCAGAAAGAGCAGATTGCCAGATTTTATCATGTTCTTGAAGAAATTCTGCAGAAAATTGATCTGTTGTGATCAGAATCACTAAAAGTCTCTTAAAAGATTTGACAACTGAGAAGATTACTGATTTTTCAGTAATTTTGACATTCACAAAGACATCATTGATTCTGTTTCTGATAAAGTAGGCTTTATTTTGAATTCTTTCAGCAATTTCAGAATTGACTCTAAAAATCAGTCTGTTTTCTCTTGGGTTTCTCAAATCAGACTTTGATTTCCCAGTCTCAGAAGTACAAGTTGAAGAGAAAGAGACTGTTGACTGTTTTTGTAGATTTTGCTTAACAGCTTCAGAGTAACTGAATTTACATCCAGCACTTGATTTCTCTGAAACTGTATTCACAGTCACAGAAGACAGAGAAGACACAGAAGAGATGAAATTTAAAGAAGAAACTGAAGATTCTGAACTTCTAGACAGACTTTTCAACTTTTTGAGTCTCTTTTCCAAAAGATTCAGCTTGTCATTGTCATTTTCAAACTGAAAACAGGAAATATCTTTTTCCTTTTGAAAGAAGAAAATTTTTTGAAGACTGAGAATGCAAGAATTTAATTCTTTTTGAACAAGAACATGATTTTCTTTCTGACATTCTTGTGCAAGAACTTTGGGAACTGATTTAAGTTCTTGTTCAGAATTCAGAGAGAGAGAAGTGGAGATAGAGAACATTTTGATTTGTTTCAGTTGAGAACTTATCTAGAGAGATTTTTTCCTCTCAGAATAGAAATCTCCCAAAAACTAATCTCAGTTTTTCAAGAGAACAGAGAAACTAAGACTAAGATTTGGCAGAAATCAGTCAAGAAAAAGCCAAAGTTTTCAAAATTCCCTGAATAAAAATAGCAGTAATAGATGGTGCGTTCCTGAACTATTAGAGCAGTTTATTTTAGAGTTACTCTGGAACTGAAGAGAATGGTGCAAGATAACAAAAGAAAACTACAACTTTCAGAAAGCTGATTGGGAAAAAGTGAATGAGACTTTGAAAATAAATCTGTCAAAGAGTGAATATCAATGGTCTTCAGTTTCTAATCTTCCAGAAGAACTTGAGCTGGAAGCTGAAAAGATCAGAGATCTTATTCATGTCTCAATTCAAGATCATATTCCCAGAAAGAGAATAACTGAGAGATCCAAACCATGGTGGAATTCATTTCTGAAAGAGAA
>NW_026054716.1:0-16589 GCF_022830035.1 Ophidiomyces ophidiicola
TGGAAGTGTTTGATGCTGAACTCTTTGCAATTGAAAAGGCTTTCTCCAATGCTTTGACTCTTTCAAATTCAAGAATCTTTTCAGAACTATGGGTGTTTTCTGACAGTCAAGCTGCCATTCAGAGACTCAATGCACAGAATATGAAAGCTGGACTGTTCTACATTGAATCAATTAGAAAAATTGCTAAACAACTTGAGTCTAAAGACATTAAGTGTCATCTTCACTGGGTTCCAGCTCACATGGGCATCTTTGGCAATGAAGAAGCTGATATTGCTGCAAAGAAAGCAACTGAATTGAGACAAAACTGTGCTGAAAAGTATATTTCTTTTGCTTACATCAAGAGATAAATTAAAGAAATGACAATGCTTGAATGACTGAAACACATCTTTAAAAATGAAAGTGATGTAAATCACTACTCTCAATTCAATTCAAAACCAAAGTGGAAAGCTTGTTCACTTTCATTCCCCAAACAGATTTGGTCAACAATTATTCAGTTGAAATTGGGTCATGGTTACTTTGGTTCTTACTTAATAAGACTACCAAATCATGATAGGGAAACCTGCAGACACTGTGGCTGCAAAGAAACACCAAAACATTTGCTCATGGATTGTTTAAGTCTGAAGAATGACAGACAACAGTGTTTGAAAGAGTTTAAAATTCCACAACTGTCACTTGAGTTTCTATTTAACACTGAATTGGGTTTGAAATGGATGGGAAAGTTTCTTAAACAAACTGAAATAGTCACCAGAAGATGGCTTCTGAATAAAACAGACTGAGTATCTTTAAAGATCTCACTTACAATCTCATTATTTGTTTTCAAATTTCTGTGGAGGAAAGACATAAATCACTGCTCTGACACTCTTGTATGTTTTTCATTTGTTAATTTGTCTATGATCATGTCTCTGATCATTGTTTTTGTAACTTAGTTAAATCCTGCAAGACAGCTTGCAGGTAGTCTTCATAGTCTCAGACTGCACAAGACTATAATGAATAATAATAATAATAATAATAAGAGTTATCAAAACTGAGTGAATTCTTAATCAGTTTGAGAACACAAGTATTTTTCTCTTGAATATAGATTCTTTGACACAAATGCAATCAATTTCCAACATTTCAGAGCTGGAGTGAAGATGATTGTGTTGTGATGATCAGAAAAAATGTCTGAGTAGTCAAAACTGACAACCCAGTCTTTGATGTGAGATTTCCCACCCACCACAGTGAATTGCCAGGCAAAAATGAAGAGAATAACTAAGTGAAACAAGAGCTTTTCAATGAATAAATTTTCATTAAATTAGACTTAGAATTGATGATGTTTCATATTAAGTACCAAGAATGAAAAAATATGTCTTCTTTGCTTACATTAAAAGACAAATCAAAGAAATGACAATGCTTGAATGATTGATATATGTATTTGAAAATGAAAGTGATGTAAATCACTACTCTCAATTCAATTCAAAATTAAAGTGAAAAGCTTGTTCACTTTCATTTCTCAAACAGATTTGATCAATAATTATTCAGTTAAAATTGAGTCATGATTACTTTTGTTCTTACTTAATAAGACCACTAAATCATGATAAAGAAATTCACAGACACTGTGACTGCAAAGAAACATCAAAACATTTGCTCATGAATTGTTTAAGTCTGAAGAATGACAGACAACAGTGTTTGAAAGAGTTTAAAATTCCACAACTGTCACTTGAGTTTCTATTTAACACTGAATTGGGTTTGAAATGGATGGGAAAGTTTCTCAAACAAACTGGAATAGTCACCAGAAGATGGCTTCTGAATGAAACAGACTGAGTATCTTTAAAGATCTCACTTACAATCTCATTATTTGTTTTCAAATTTCTGTGGAGGAAAGACATAAATCACTGCTCTGACACTCTTGTATGTTTTTCATTTGTTAATTTGTCTATGATCATGTCTCTGATCATTGTTTTTGTAACTTAGTTAAATCCTGCAAGACAGCTTGCAGGTAGTCTTCATAGTCTCAGACTGCACAAGACTATAATGAATAATAATAATAATAATCAGATACACTAATTTTTGAATCACTGAAGACTGATCTTTTGATTTCAATCTCAGTGATTTGCTGCCATTCCCACTTCTCACTCTCATGATATTCAGACCAATTGATTGATGGATATTCAGATGGTTTTCTGAAAAGAGTACTGATGAAAGCATTGCATTTCTCATCAAATGTGACTGCAGATTTTGATTCATTGTCTGAGTCAACATAGTTGAGAATTGGACTTTTTTCCACTTTCAAGTTTCTTGTGTACTTGTATGCTTTGAAGATTTCTTTTCCTTCAGCTTTTTCAAGAAAGTTATTCCAACATCCAGCTTTGACTTATTTCACAGCAGAAAAGTATTCAGTTCTTTGAGTCTGATAATCTTCATAGCTGATTAAATCTCTTTTAAAGTCTCTAAAAGCTCTGGTCATTGACTTTCTTTTCTCTTTCAGAAATGAATTTCATCATGGTTTGGATCTTTCAGTTATTCTCTTTCTGAGAATATGATCTTGAATTGAGACATGAATAAGATCTCTGATCTTTTCAGCTTCCAGCTCAAGTTCTTCTGAAAGATTAGAAACTGAAGACCATTGATATTCACTCTTTGACAGATTTATTTTCAAAGTCTCATTCACTTTTTCCCAATCAGGTTTCTGAAAGTTGTATTGATTTGCATAAAGAGGATTGTCAATCAGTTTGTCAAGATTCAATTCAATCTGGAACTGAATAATTTCATGATCAGATTCAGAATGAAGATCAGAATCAATTCTTCATTCAAAGGACTTTTGAAATAGATCTGCTGACAAGAAGCTCAAGTCAAGAACAGATTTATTTCTTAAGTTGAGTCTGACAAATGTTTCTCTATCCACTTCATTAATCAATTTCAAGTTGTGATTTTCAAGCCATTCTATCAAGACATCAGCTCTGACAGGTGTTGTAATGTTGGAGTTTCATCATGAATGATGAGCATTGAAATCTTCAGCAAGAACAATACTATCTGATTTTGAAAAAGATAGTTGTGAAAGATCTCTGTCAACAGTCCATTCATCAGAATCATCATCTAAAGATTTCTCATTGTAGATGTTAATCAACTTAATGGAATCAAGTTGTTTTGATTTATCCATAACATCTAGAATGAGAAGATCAGAACTGTTACACAGATCAGTTCTAAGACAGATTTCAAATCTTGAATTCTTTCTCACAAAGAGAGCAACTCTAGGTCTCACAGTTCTCTTTTCTGAAAGAATGCAATCATAAGCACTGTGGGAAACAGTGTAGCTGTAGTCTTTACTGATTCATGGTTCTTGAAACAATACATAATCAGTCTGAGTTGAGCAAGCAATATTCAAACAAGTGTGCATTGAGATGTCTTTTCTGCCAACATTATTTTGCAGAAATGTTATCTGAGAAGAGTGTTGTGTTTCTAACATTTAGAAATAGTGGTGGGAACAACTCTCTTTCTAATACTCATCTGAGCTAATTCATCTTCAGAATCAGTCTCATGTATTCTTTTGGCAATTGATCTGGATTTTGCATTTGTAACAGTTTGAAAGTCAGATTCAGATTCAGAATCAGTCATTCTTGTATCTGTTGTTTGAGTCTCAGTTGTTTTTCTCCAAGCAAAGGAAGAAGAAGAAGAAGAAGAAGAAGAAGTTGACTTGACAGCTGATTTTCTGTAGAAACAGCAGACATGACTGTTTGCAACATGATTTTCACCACAATTTGCACACTTGATTTCAGTATGATCACACACTTTGCCAATCATATCACAAGTCTCACATTTATGTGACTGTGTGCTGTGATTCTTTGCACACAATCCACACCTGGTTTCTCTTCTGCAGTTTAGAGAGATGTGACCATAGAGTTGACAGTTAAAACACTGAATTGTTGTTTTATATCTTGATTGTGACTGAGCTTTTTTAAATGAAACAACTTGCATTGTCTAATCAGCAATGTTAACTGATTTCAGAGTCTTGACAAGTTCTGTTGATTTCACATGAAAGATAGCTGAAGCATGCTTTTTATTGACTCTGTTTTCTGCTGAAGAGAGTCATTGAGAAAGTCTTTTTAAAGAAATTGAATTGAAAGTTTCAAATTCTTCTTTTAGAAGATCAAAACCATTGTCATTGTTGAAAATCTCAGTAGAAATTTTATGAACAACAAATACTCCTCAATGTTCATCTTTATGATATTTTGACTGAGAAAAATCAAAATCACAGTCAGTCAATACATCAGAAAGAGCAGATTGCCAGATTTTATCATGTTCTTGAAGAAATTCTGCAGAAAATTGATCTGTTGTGATCAGAATTACTGAAAGTCCCTTAAAAGATTTGACAACTGAGGAGACCACTGATTTTTCAGTAATTTTGACATTTACAAAGGCATCATTGATTCTGTTTCTGATAAAGTAGACTTTATTTTGAATTCTTTCAGCAATTTCAGAATTGACTCTAAAAATCAGTCTGTTTTCTCTTGGGTTTCTCAAATCAGACTTTGATTTCCCAGTCTCAGAAGTACAAGTTGAAGAGGAAGAGACTGTTGACTGTTTTTGTAGATTTTGCTTAACAGCTTCAGAGTAACTGAATTTACATCCAGCACTTGATTTCTCTGAAACTGTATTCACAGTCACAGAAGGCAGAGAAGACACAGAAGAGATGGAATTTGAAGAAGAAACTGAAGATTCTGAACTTCTAGACAGACTTTTCAACTTTTTGAGTCTCTTTTCCAAAAGATTCAGCTTGTCATTGTCATTTTCAAACTGAAAACAGGAAATATCTTTTTCCTTTTGAAAGAAGAGAATCCTTTGAAGACTGAGAATGCAAGAGTTCAATTCTTTTTGAACAAGAACATGATTTTCTTTCTGACATTCTTGTGCAAGAACTTTGAGAACTGATTTAAGTTCTTGTTTAGAATTCAGAGAGAGAGAAGTGGAGATAGAGGACATTTTGATTTATTTCAGTTGGGAACTTATCTAGAGAGATTTTTTTCTCCCAGAATAGAAATCTCTCAAAAACTAATCCCAGTTTTTCAAGAGAACAGAGAAACTAAGACTAAGTTTTGGCAGAAATCAGTCAAGAAAAAGCCAAAGTTTTCAAAATTCTCTGAACAAAAATAGCAGTAATAGATGGCGCATTCCTGAACTATTAGAGCAGTTTATTTTAAGATTACTCTTGAACTGGAAGGAATGGTGCAAGATAACAAAAGAAAACTTATGGAGCCAGATGAGTAGGTGTACTTGAATAAGAGAATCCACTAACAATTTTTCAAGAGAATTGTCAAACTGAAAGTCTTTTTGGTAGGAAAGACTTAAGTAAACCACTTGTAATCTCAGTTCAATATATCAACTAGTCTCACACTTCAAGAGTGTAACTTTAGTTCCTATATCTTATGTTGATCACAGAAAATGAATGACTTATGTGCTGTTCCTGTCTATCTGAAAAGTTAAGTTCAGGAAAAAACCTCTTCTTGTCTTTTTGAAGAGTGACAAGCAACTTTATCAGAATCTCAGAACCAATATCTTAAGATTCAAGATAACTCAGTTCTTTTTCAATCTCAGATTACAATTCTAATTCTTCTTTGCAAGACACTAATGTATCTCAAGACAAAGTCAAATTCCAACTGCAGAAGAACTGGAAGAAACTGTTATGATATGCAAGTAAAAAGCCTTCTTCTTTGCTAAAAAATCAACAAGCCTAGTATGATTATTCTAACTATAAAAGAGCAATTTTAACCATCACTAGCTGATGAATGCAGAGATCAGTGACTGGGAGAGTCTATGTCTTTGGAATAAATAAGAAAAAGAGAAGAGTTGTTTTGTTTAAGTTGTGATTGAACTTATCTTTGCTGGCCCCAACTGACAAATGGTTTCAACTTTTTGGAAGTGAAAATCAGGGCCAGAGGAAATTGATAGAATATCAGAGAGATAGAGAATTGATCAGAGAATCAGAGATATCAAATCAATTTTGAAGAGATTTTGTTTTGACTGAGTTGTGGTTGAATTTATCTTTGCTGACCCCAACTGGCAAATGGTTTTGACTTTTCAGAAGTGAAAATCAGGGCCAGAGAAAATCAATAGAATATCAGAGAGGTAGAGAATTGATCAGAGAATCAGAGATATTAAATCAATTTTGAATAGATCTTGTTTTGACTGAGCTGTGGTTGAATTTATCTTTGCTGACCCCAACTGGCAAATGGTTTTGACTTTTCAGAAGTGAAAATCGGGGCCGCAGAAAATTGATAGGATATCAGGGAGATAGAGAATTGATCAGAGAATCAGAAATATTCAACTGAATTTAAAAAGATTTTGTTTTGGCTGAGTTGTGATTAAATTTCTATGTTCTGCTGGAATTTTGACTGTGTTCTGCTGTTGTACCACTTTGATGGGGTATAATAGAGTTTGGTGGAATAATTATCTAAGTTCAGACTCCAATTCAGCTTTGGTGTTGCTGATTAAGACTTAGTAAGCCAGGAACATAGAAACTTTTCACTGTGAAAGACTGATGGAGAGCCACCAAAACTGAGTGAATTCTTAATCAGTTTGAGAATGCAAGTATTTTCCTCTTGGGTATAGATTCTTTAACACAAAAGAAATCAATTTCCAGCATTTCAGAACTGTAGTGGAGGTGATTGTGTTGTGGTGACCAGACAAAGTGCCTGAGTAGCCAAAACTGGCAATTCAGTCTTTGGTGTGAGATTTCCCATCCATCACAGTGAATTGCTGGGTGAAAATGAAGAGAATAACTAAATAAAACAAGAGCTTTCCAATGAATATATTTTCATTAAATTTAACTTAGAATTGATGGTGTTCCATGATATCAGAGCTGGAGAAAATTGATTGAATATCAGAAAGATAGAGAATTGATCAGAGAATAGAAAATATTCAACTGAATTTAAAAAGATCTTGTTTTGACTGAGTTGTGATTAAATTTCTATGTTCTGCTGGAATTTTGACTGTGTTCTGCAGTTGTACCACTTTGATGAAGTATAATAGAGTTTGATGGAATAATTATGTAAGTTCAGACTTCAATTCAGCTTTGATGTTGTTGATTAAGACTTAGTAAGCCAGAAACATGAAAACTTTTCACTGTGAGAGACTGATGAAGAGCCACCAAAACTGAGTGAATTTTTAATCAGTTTGAGAACATAAGTATTTTTCTCTTAAGTATAGATTCTTTGACATAAATGCAATCAATTTTCAATGTTTCAGAACTGTAGTGGAGATGATTATGTTGTGATGATCAGACAAAGCATCAGAATAGTCAAAACTGACAACTCAGTCTTTGATGTGAGATTTTCCATTCATCACAGTGAATTGCTGAACAAAAATGAAGAGAATAACTAAGTGAAACAAGAGCTTTTCAATGAATCTATTTTCATTAAATTTGACTTAGAATTGATGATGACAAATTTAGATGCATCTGTTTTCACTTTGATTTTCTTCTTGAAATTAAAGTGATATATCATCACTTGCTTTGTAAATGTCTTCTTTAAGTCATAGAAGAACTTATAAGTCTCTTCTGTAAGAAAGCTGAATGAACTGCTCACTTTCTCACTTCTTCTTCTTTTCTTTCTGAATTGCTTCTTTTCTGACTTTCTGCTTGTTAGCATGCTTGGCTGAAAGATCATTCTTCACTGTATTATGAAAGAACTCTTCATTTTCTCAAGTTTTCAGTCAGTATTGCAACTGTTTTGATGATTCTGATCTCAGTGAATTCTTTTCATGAAAGTTTCATACTTTGTACAGTGGTCTCATTTATTAGGAATGAGACCAGATTCAATATTATAGACTCCTAGTCACTTGATTATCACGTGTTCCTGCGTTGTCGGTATCAAGGACTGAGCAGTGAACGAACTGAGTGAGCTATGCTTGTACAGTAACTCCATACTTTTCCTTTCTTAAGTCGGCAAATAGCTAAATCAAAGATCTACTTTCTCATCTGTTTTTAGATGCCATGCATACAGAGCATTGGCCTACCATCTCATCGGCCTGTTTCCTAACACATTAATTTTACCATACATTCTGCCAGAACTCTTTCCTTTTCTCGCACTCTATTCGCCCCAAATGAGGTTACCGGGGATTTACCCACTCCCTCTGCATGAAGCATACTCATCATCCCGTGGCACCATTGGACCAATTCCGAATCGAAAGAGGACCAGGCAACTATTCCAAGGTCGTACATCTAATCCCACCACCAAAAATCGCCTAAAACTCGATCACGGTACTCTGTGGCGACATAGAACGGAGCACTCATATAGGGATTTGTCCAAGCAACTAGCAGAATACCCAATGGTGTCTGCAGCTGATTTACGGTCGAGAGTAGAGCGCCCCCGGCGTGTGAAAATGTTGACAAGAGATTTCATCGAAGGTGTGATGTCCTTGACCGTGTCCATGAAGATACCTGTTTTGATCACATGCTGTAGATAGTCTTTATAATCCGAATTACGGCTATTTCTCGAAACAGGCTATCATTTTCAGTCTGAGAGAACCCTTCAACTTCAACAATATCGAGGATAGCTCAACATTTAACCGAATGCTTGATGACAGATACGCTCAATTTGAGGACAGGCTAGATAGCATAATGCCTGACGAATCCCGCCAGCTTTGGCATACACCAACGGAACTTTTTCGTCCATATTATGGCGAAGCCATTGCCCGTTATCTGGTCGCTAATTATAGACTCACGATGTTTCCCTACCATGATTTGATAATATACGAAATAGGTGCTGGTAACGGCACTCTAATGCTTAATATTCTGGATTATATCAGGGAGATCGATGTCGAAGTTTATCAACGAACCAAGTTTAAGATAATTGAAATATCGTCGAATCTCGTCAAAACACAGAACTCAACTCTCGGTGGGTCTATTCACCGACATAGCCATGTGGACCATGTTGAAGTCATAAATCGCTCTATTTTTGATTGGAATACATACATACATTCTCCTTGCTTCTTCCTAGCCCTTGAGGTTTTCGATAATTTCGGACATGATAAAATCCGCTATGATATGGAGACAGGACACCCCCGCCAGGGCTGTGTTTTAGTAGACGACGATGGTGAATTCCATGAATATTATGTCTCTACTTTAGACCCCTCCGCTGCTCGATATCTTCGCGTTAGAGAAGCGGCTTCCCGTCGCCCTTTTCTCACCCCATTGGGCGTTCGTTTATGGCGCAGAGCCTGCGCTTCCATCCCATTTGCCCCGAATATGACTTCACCGGAATACATACCGACCAAGCTAATGGAATTTTTCGATATCTTGCACAACTACTTCCCTGGCCATCGCCTTATCGCTAGTGATTTCGATAGCCTCCCAGATGCGGTACCTGGGCATAACGCTCCTGTCGTACAGACACGATATCAAAGAAAGACAATCCAAGTCTCCACTCCTTTTGTACGAATATCTCAGTCACTTGACTATACATGCATACAATGTTTTCTTGGCCTGTATTTGCTAAGTTTTTTGAATAGGTTCACCAAGGCTACTTTGATATTTTCTTCCCAACAGACTTTAACGTGATGGAGGACGTATACCGTGTGATCACAGGAAAATTGACTCGTTTATCCACTCATGCTGACTTTATGAAAAGATGGGCATTTGTCGAAGACACGCAGACACGCAGCGGCGAGAATTTGCTTATTTCGTGGTATAGGAACACGAGTGTTATGGTTACTGTATAACCAGAAGCTTAATTATGTACTTGAAAATCGGCATTTTATAGTTGTCGATGCCGAACTAGCTATCCGATACTCTTTCGCCATTAGGAAAAATATTATCGAATTAACAGGCGCGCAATTCTTATTCTAGCTTTCAACTATTAAGTGCAACCCCAGCCCCATCTGAGCTCTCTTCCTTCTCCTTTTTCTCCTCAAGCAGTCCCTCACTGCCCCATTAGTCAAAATGCATAAAGGCAAACAAAAATCGCTCTGCAACACCTTCGGTATTGGCTGGCCAAACGCTAAGTTTGACGGCAAACGTGTCCCCAATACGTTATCGAGATGACTATTTTTATGTAACACTGGAGAGGTGGCTGTTGTGAACGGGGGATCATTCCTCTTAGCAATCTCAAGTGACGTCCCAGAGGGAAAGTTGTTTTTAAACTCCACCTTCCGCCGTTTCGTACGCAGTGCGGACATCGTCTCTAGATGGAGTTGGCGAGCCGCCCAAGCATCAATTACATCAACGCCAGGGCTTGTGTCCGGTCGGTTGCTAGACTCCATGGCGTTTAGTGATTCTTCGTAAGTGGTATTATCTTGAGCACAGAGGCTCCGTTCACAGACGATATCACTTCTACTTCCCATGAACTGGTCCTCATTCTTGTTGGAAACGGGATGTTCGCGTTCTGCTTTTCTCTTTTTTTCCTCATCTTTCCATTTTTCAAATTTCCTCAGTAATGTAGACACCTCCATAATGAAGTATGCTCTTTTAGGCTCATAAAGCTTTTTCTCGGATTCTATAATGCCTCCCACTCCCATAACTCGGAGCCAATCGTGCCCTTGCAATGCATTTAGAAGCCGGTCAAGCTGTATCTTTTCGTGCTGCGCTCTCTCCTTTTCGATGTTCCTAAGCTGTTTCTCTTTCCTCTCAACTCTCTTGTGGGCCTTTGAGAAAATACAAGGGCTCAGTGGGTCACATTTCTCTCTCTCCATTACGATTAGCGACGTAACACCTTCAAATATTCGAGTGTGTTGAAGGTCGGAGAGGGGATTTCTTCTCTTTTCCAGGATATTGCACGGCCAAAGTGCATCATGCCGCCCATTTAAAACAGAACTTGTAAGCCCAACCCCAGCGAGATCGTCGAGAATAACGACCTTTGATCTGATTGAGAGGAATTCTAGGCCCGGTGAGTATAAATATTAGATATTTCAATACCAGGGCCATTGTTAAAAATATACAAAAGATCATAGGAGGCACGTTAAACTTGAATATATACTTACCCTCTTTGGTAGGTTCCAGACTAAGAATCTGTTCGTATTTTGGAAAATAGATAGATAGTTCGCTTCTGGCTTTCAGCAACCCATGATGAGATCGTAGCAAGCGCTTTTCTTTACGAGAAGTGGATCCAGATATCCTCTGGTCATTTGACTTGTTCTTGATGATGCCGAGAATTCCACCGGGGTCAGAAAATCGAGGGGGGGGGGAGAGGTTAGCAGGAGACATGTATCGTAGTTTGACTTCTGGCTGCTCGTGTGTTCCCATTCCGTCATTATTTAGATTTTAGCCTTAGACCGGTATATCAGGGGATTGGATACATCAGGCTGTACTGAATAGTATGAGAAGATATCAGGAATTTCCAAAATAAGAGGGTAGTTGCATGGAATTGGATTTTTAATTAGTGACGAAAAATGTGGTTACTATGGCAGTGTATAAGAAGCAAGTGGCCATAATGCATATTGATAGTAGAATCTGGAGTCTATTTGCCTCGTATGCTCAGACCTTCTCCCACATCTTCCACATTGGATGAGCCAGAAATGGGCTAGGCCCAATGGAGCATAGTGATATTATAAGCTTTGATGCTAGACTCTTATGAATAATTTTTAAAACATTCTGCTGAGTTGTTGGATTTATATATATATATATCATGCATCATCAACATGGAACACCATCAATTCTAAGTCAAATTTAATGAAAATATATTCATTAAAAAGCTCTTGATTCATTTGGTTATTCTCTCCATTTTTGCCTGGCAATTCACTGTGATGGGTGGGAAATCTCACATTAAAGACTGAGTTGCTAATTTTGACTACTCAAACACTTTGTCTGATCATTACATCACAATCACATTCACTACAGCTTTAAAAAGTTGAAAATCTGACATGGAACCTTCTGTACATATTTACTGAAGTAGCTTAGTTAGTAATTAGTCATTCTCAAGCTTATCATTGAAGCTTGAAGGAAGAACAATAGAACATCTTCTACTACACAATCAAAATTGCACAGACATTCTGTAGCTCAATTAGATCAGATAACAAACTGATAGCATGTCTTGCTTGATCAGAGACTTCAAGAACAGCTCAAAATTCTAAAAATCTTTACTAAATTACTCTCTAAATATAGCTAATGACAAATCAACTAAACTTGATGAAATAATGAAACTGGCAAATGAAACCAGATCAATTATTGAGTCTCTTCCAAATGCTGTATTGTAAATAGCTAAATATATACTTAACTATAGCTGAAGTAACTCTAGCTCTTGAGTAATTTCACTCAGCACTCAACATCTAGCAGAATTCATCACCAAAAATCATAAGATATCATTGCTGCAAAACCAAGTCTCCAACATTTACCAATCATGTATATCAAAAGAGAATTCTAAAGTGCTTTCACTGAACAGTTTATAACTAACTTAATTAAAATCAGAGTTCTCTGACATATTTTACTCTGCAGACTGAAATCTTGACCCATCTATAATCAGAACAGCAATTCATAAATTCATTCAGAACACAATGATAGTCACAAAACTACTCTCTTATATAGTCTCACTATCAAATAAACAAACCATAATGCATAAATTCTCAAGCATTTCATTAAGTAACTTGATCATGAACTCTTCATCTGAAAGTGGTAATTTAAGTGATCTCCCACCAATTGCCAACCAAATTCAGCAGAAACTACCCACTTCAATGACATATGATGAAGATTCACATCATCATCAGACTACAACTGCAACTCAACAATCTATCACAATTATGACATTTAAGAATCCAAATCTTCCAAATACTGACAATTCTTCAGAATCATTAATTAAAGCTCTAGAGAAATGTACAGCTCATACAAATAACATGAATATGCAACATATCATAGATGCAGTAACAGCCAATATGCACACAATTATACACTCAGAATTAGCAGTCTTACACAGAGAATCATTGTAAGGTGGCAGCCTATAAGATAGATGCTAAAGAACAATGTATCAAGTCTACAGTGTAAGAAAGATAACTAAGTTGCACTTATAGTATTAAAGTAGTATTGCTATATGTGCAGTAAGAGAAGAACTCATTGCTGATCTTCTGTGGAGAAAGATCAGTGTGGCTTTAAGTACTAGTGAGATTAGAGCTATGGTAACTAATAAGATACTAGCTCTTAGAGCAGATCTAGTCTGCAGTGAGCATGACAATTGTCTCTCTTTCTTGTAGACATTGTTCTTGAGGCTCTAAAATGTAGTATAGTGATATAATTAGACATCAGATTGTGCTGTTGATGTTCTAATTTTAAAATATTAAAGTGTATGATTAATAATTTGCAATAGTTGATGTGGGTGAAGCCTGTAGTGTTGTGGTGTTGAGATGTGATGTTGATGTTTTGTTGTGCTGATGCTGATTGAGTGTTGATGTTTTATTGTGCTGATGTTGATTGAATAATTAGTGACACTGCACTGCTAGTATTAGTGTGAGTGTTAGCATGATTAATAGTTGTGTAGTCATTAGTGTTAGTGTGGTGCTAATGTTTAGTGAATATCAATAACATCAGCACATAAGCTTTTTCTTCTTCTTTCTTCACTCAAGCATCACTGCATTATTACTGTTGTCATGTCTTGCCACTTCTTTCACTGTGCTGTCTCATTATTCATCATTCTTCACATTGTGTGAGTACTGAATTGATCTGTTTGCACTGCTTTAACATTCTTATTGATGCTAAGTGGTGTGATGGGGGTTTTGCTTTTGTGCATTGTGAATTGTTGATTCATAACATTAATGTGCAGTAGCATTTGCTACTGTTGTTTTGATTTTACTAATGACTTTTGACTTGTCTATGCTATTTACTGTTAGCATTAATCTTTTGTGATATATCTGCTTTTGCTTTTGTTTATGTTCTTTGTGGTGTTTTTGATGTCTTGATTTTTGGACTTGTGTGGACATTTGCTAATCAATTTTGATGTAGTCACACTCTGTGCTCCCACTGTCTCCCTCTGCTTGCCAACTCTGATGACTTGTGTGTTGTTATGTTGTGAGAATATCACATTCTCAAATATAATCAAATTTATATACTATATATTGTCTTATATAACATGTGTATAACATGTATAACTTCTATAACATTTACAGAGTCATATACATAAATCTTGATTAAATATAAAGTTTGATCTATAACCCTTTTTGGTTTAGTTCAAACCTTATTCTATAAAAGTTTATTTCAAACTTTATTTTCTAATAGAGTTACAGCAATAAGGTTACCACCATAGTATTGCTTGTATAAATTATTAATCAAGGAAAGAATAATAAATTGAGGTGGCAAATTACATCATAATATGATATTACATCATATAAAATGTCATCATATGTGACATCATCAATAACATTATAGAATTCAATGTTGCATAGTTTATTTCCAAGATTAATAAACTATTGCACATTATATTCAACTTTAACAAGTTTTATAATCAGTTATACCAACTTTCTATAAATCTACATTATAGATATTCTGGTTTATAGAAAGTATCAGCCACTGAAACCAGAATTTATAAAATGCCTCATATAATAATTCAGTTTTCTAAAAAGTATAACTACTTTTTACAAAACTATTGCAAGTATTGCACAATATACTGCATCATACTGCATCTTACATTACATCACACATGGTGTAACACTTATAAATCAAGACAAATATGCCATAACTTACATAACTCAAACTCTAAACTCACAGTCTATAAATAAGACCAAAATCCCCACTGCAAAATGTAATTAACAGAACAATTCAACAACTTCTTTGAATATTCATTGACTACTTCTTCTATACTATTGTTTTCTGAACTCTATTATCACTGTTCTCACCCTACTCATTCACCAAAACCTTATATATAACTATATACTTATATATTTATATATATTTATATAGTTATTAGTAAGTATATTCTACTAACTAAGCTTTTGTTGTATGAGCTTCTACTGCACATTGACTTGCTCACAGGTTATGAGCCCAGCTTATTAAACTTGTTAATCATGACTTCTCTTGAGAAAATTGGTTTAACAAAGCTTAAGAGTTCTGAGAACTATATATCTTGATCAATCAGAACTAAATCTGCTTTGATCAAAGAAGACTTATATTCTTCTATTGAAAATGAGTCTAATACTCAAAAAGGTCAAAAGGGCTTGGCACTTATCAATCTTCTATGTGAAGATGGACCTCTTCTCTATATTAAAGATATGCCCAATGCAAAAAGAGCTTGGGAAAAGTTGGAAGAGTTATATAACCCCAAAGGCTTTACTACAGAATTTCTCTTATTAAAAGAGCTATTCAATACTTCTCTGGAGGACTTTGACTGCATGGAAGAATACTTAAACAGAGTTAAGACTTTGGTGGATGACTTGAAGAGTAAAGAAATTGTTTTATCAAGTCAAGTTATTATTGCTTGGATTTTGAACTATTTGAATGCAGAATATGAGAATTTCATTGCAAATGTTATTCAAACTTTGAGAAAAGATTCTCATTCTTATACCATTGAGAACTTATTCTCTGATCTCATTGATGAGGCAAGAAGAAAAGAACAAAGCAATATTTTACATATCAATGGAAAAAAAAACAAAAAGAATTCAAAACATTCTTATAAAAAACTTTCAAATGGAAAATACTGTCAGTACTGCAAATTAACAAGTCATATGACTGACAAATGCTTCTTTCTCTTTCCAGATAAAGCTCCAAAGAATTGGAAAGTTCAGAAGAATAAAAAACAAAATTCACTCAACAAAAAACAACAAAACTCTTTTAAGAAGCAAAACAAAAAGCAAGAAGCTTTAATTACATCTTTATCTGATATAAATGCAACATCTTCTGATAATAATGATGTTGATTCAACCAATATCAACTTGGAACTTGAAAATAATACAAATAATAATCAACAAGTTGATTTACAAACTGAAGAAATTAATATGCTTCAAAATGAGAATTTCTATAACACCTACATGGATGAGGTATGTTTACCCATCAAGAACATTTCAAATATAAATGCAGTCACTAATATAATGTCAGGATTTTCACCTGATTTGAATAATATAAAAACAAACATTGAATTTGTGATTGACAGTGCTGCTACTATTAATACAATTTGTAACAAGAGTTATTTTCAATCTTTTGAACAAATTGATGCTACTGTTGGCTGGGGTAAAGCCAAAAAGCTCCATGTTAAATATCAAGAAAATGTTCTAATACAATTTGCATGTGGAATAAAATACTTAATACAAAATGTGTATTATATTCAAGAGTTGGGATTGAATTTATTGAGTATTCATGAATCACCCAACTTCAAGTTTTTATTTGATAATAATAAAGTAATTCTCTTGAATAAAATCCATAAACCAATTGCTTATGGAAGAAAACTAAACAGACTATACATTTTTAAAGCTAATGTCTTGCATAGCAGTAACATATACACTGTGATTAATCAATCACAATCAGAGTTATATAAATGGCATGCAAGAATGGGACATATTAATATAGTTCCATTAAAAATTATCATGAATGAACAAGGTGTTAAAATTTCTGACAGAGAAATAAAAGAATTTCTGAATAATAAATGTGAGATATGCTTACAATCAAAAGATTCCAGAAAGACAAATAAAATATCCATCAATACAAGAAATTA
>NW_026054717.1:0-16581 GCF_022830035.1 Ophidiomyces ophidiicola
TAATAATAATAATAATAATAATAATAATAATAATAATAATAATAATAATAATAATAATAATAATAATAATAATAATAATAATAATAATAATAATAATAATAATAATAATAATAATAATAATAATAATTCAAGGAGAACCAAGTTTCTACATATCTACATCTTGTGTGGAGTTTCTAGGCCACGCTAAAAAACGCAATTTGGCACATTTCACAATACCTTTGCAACCAACTGTAAACCCATAGTCGAAAAGTAACACGTACTCCGTTTACTCAAGACTCCACTCCTGACTGTCAAAAGGAAGATACTTAAGGCAAAAACCAATTCTAGCCCGAATATTTATATATACTTCCTGTTAGGATCAAGAGCATCCAAACCCTCCATGGTTTTCTCATACCTTAAATGTAGTATGGTTAGCCAGAGTATTCTGCCCGATATGGTCGCAGGAAAGCAAGCTTACATCGTAAATACGATCCCACCACTAAGAATTAGTCTTGCAAGTCGGGGTACGGCGCCAGACCAGAAAGTAAAAATTCCTTCATCTCTCAATATCTTCGCAGCGCATTCAAAACTGTTATTATAACTGTTTCTTGCTTCAATAGATTGCATTCTGCAGAAGATCAGTTCTTCGACTGCGGTCGAATTGGTCATGCGGGAGATATACTTACCTCGTCTTCACAGTATCCAGTGGCTGTGTCACATAACTTGAGAGTATCATCAGTATTGTAGAGCTGTATAAGAACAATTCAAGCACATACACTGTAACCAGTCCAGCCATCCCCCCAATAGCGAATGTACTCAAGGTACCAAGCTTCTCACCAGGGGCAACATATCCTTGGGCAAATTGGCGGAGTGTTGTATAGCTACCAAATCTCGTAGCTGAGTTTGCGGCTTGTCGAGCGGTCGTTGGGACAAATCCTTGGAAAAAGCCACGAATTCCCCGCTCGCGAAAAATAAGGGTGGTCCCATGAACGAAGCCTCGCATTCGAGGGTTTCCAGATTTACGATCATCTATTCTAGGAGTTATTGGTATCAGTGAAAAGAGAGAAAGAAGTAGGCTTTAAGGAGCAGAGACAGCTGAGTTTTGATACTCTCGAAAGGAGTTACTGCGAGAAGTGACTCAGTGAATCCGGCCCCAAAGCCCGCAACAACTGTTCGAGGCCCCGATATCTTGCCCTCATTATCTTGAAGGAAGGATTTGAATGTGTCGAAGGCCACGAAACCTATTTTTGCAGCAGTATGAGCTGATAATCTCCTCAAGCACTGATAAACATACGAATTCCTGCCTTGAGCGAATTCCCCAGTATTAAAGTTGTACATCCTGCATACCACGCCTTACCGAACGGCGGCCAAGGCAGTTTCTTTCCATCCGGAAGTCGATGGTTCAACTGGGTTCTTGTTTTTGCAACTGCGGCGGTTAGTTAGGTTTCTCCGAGTCACTTATTGGGCTTACACTCCGCTGGGTATGTAATTGCTAAAGACTAGAATATCAGCAATAGTGTGGGTAAACTAATTTGGACAGCGCATTAATTACAAATTTCGACTGCTCCGGCTGTGGATCCGGCAATGATGGATCGTAGATTGCTGGGCTTTATAACGTAGATTAGTCTTTGCAAGCTAGAGAGATTTTTATCTTGTCCTTATCTGAACCTTAGGCTTCTGGTCGCTGTCCGAACTCGCCATGATGCAAAGCGGAAAAATGAGTCAAGTTACTTCAGTCTTGGAAATTGGATTTTTAAGATCTGGGGGGCCCTAGTATGGACCAGCGCATACTTGAGGTTTACCTCATCCCCTCAGACGGGTGCTGTTAAGGTTCTTTAGCGCGAATTTGGTGTTTTGAGCTAATCCATTTGGGTAATTTGGCCAGAACCTGACCAGCACAGTGTCTGACTCAGTTTTCAGCTTGTTTGCAGGAAGTTGAAAGTCATCATATAATATGAGAGTAGTAAAAGTAATGATTTAACTTTTAAGTTGTAATTGTTGATTCATCACTTAAAGACTTCATGTTAAAATGAAGCACAGAAGTAAATGACTAAAGAGCTGTTAAATAAATATGTTTCTAACAGATTTAAATAAATATTTATGAAGTTGTGTATTAAGTGCTATTTGTGTCTTATAGAAAGTTGTAAGTTCAACATATTTTGAAATCAGTTACAGTATCAGAATTTTGATGAAATAATACATTAAAAAATTGAAACAGCAATTTTTACTTACATTTTTGAAAATTCTTATTTTTATAGTGAACCTCTATAGAATATGCTATAGAAAACTATAGTATATAAAGCAATATTTTGTATATAAATTTAATCATAAAAGTGCAATATTCTCACAAACTGTAACAGCTTGAAGTATGTTTAGTTCATTATACTAATGAGAATATTTCACAAAGATGATACAGACAGTAAAAAAAAAAAAATTTTATAAAACTTTTACAAAAGATAAAACTTACAGAGAGAGTCTTAGATCTCAGCTATTATCTACAATTGTTGTTAAATTAGTTTATATCCTATTATGATAGTCTGAAATATCAAATAATTATTTAGTCATCTAGATAGGCAACTGTAAAGTGTTATGGAAATAAAAATATATCATACATGCTCGTGATATTGATAGCAAAGCCCATTTACTCACATTTCTTCTGCTAGGCACTCAACTAAACCTTTTGAAGCTAAAATTTGAACCCATTTATAAACTGCGGGCCCATAGTCATGTCTTCTTTTTCTTGCATACCCCTGATCTGCATCACGGGTTTGCTGCTCTTCCTTAATTGATAATCGTATTTCCCTTTGCACATCAAGAAGCACCTTCCGAAAATCCAATAGGATATCCTTTGACGCAGACTTATAACTGTCGATGTCATCTTCACTTACTCTCGCCCCATCTAAAATGTGTGCCGTTAGATTGAATGAAGAATCCGGGCCCGTCACAGTGGCACCATCACAAGGCTCAATGTTGTGAATGGAATGGCGGTCGCGTAGTTGGTCCTCAACTGCAGCCAAGCTCTTCACGTTCACAGCTAATTGGTGGACCAGGCCGAATATGGGGTCTCGAGCCAGACTTAGAATGGAAAACTCGATTTGATCCTCTTCATACTCAGCCATTCTCGATTGAATCTCAGGTTTTGCAAGATCTAGCCAGTCACCACCGACATATTTGCCTAACGAGGCAGGAGTTAAATAAAGCTACTAGGTCGGATCAGTTTGCACTTGCCTAGACTTTGGGGTTGGCGTTCAAGTCCGTCGAATTTCCAAACTATACCATTTACTGGAACAAACGCAATAAAATGGAACCCTGCAGCCGATTCGTCATATATTTGGTTTCGTTTTCCAATCCTAGACTTTTTGGATGTTGTATCGTTTTTTAATTGAAGGTCGATGCTGAGTATATCCATACCTCTGTGCCATGTTAGCAACGGGTTAGCATGTAGCATAGATCTACATCAGAACATGCTACCTCGCAAATGAATTATGAGTTTCTTTGATAAATTCAAAATTACTGATTGCGTCGCCTCGTAATGCCGGTGTAAAACCCATAGTAAAATCCTTGAATGCACGGAGATGTTCTCCAAGGTCAACCTCAGTCACATTGTTAACAATGTTGAGAAGTGCAACACTAGCACAAGCATAATTCACCGTCTCAAAAAATTTGTAAATCAGCATTTGTAGATTCTCATGCAACAATTAAAAAGTGTGGAATTACCTGATTTGCAAACCAAAGTGTATTGGGGCAGCTTTGTTCCTGTTTTATTGGATCGTCTTCTCGCCATTGAAATAGAAATATGAGTCCATACATAGGTTTGCTCAGTCAAGAGTTAGTAGGCATGGGAAGAGAAGTAGAGGGTCGCATTGCGAAACAAATACATGTCTTTCACAATGTTGGATCTGACATACTTTAAGGATTGTAACATTTCATCATCAAGGGACACAACTTCCTGCACCTTAACACCATTGACGCCGAATTCTTCGAGCATAACATTAAAGAGTGCCTATTTGAAATTAGTAAATAAATGAAAATATGACATGACATTCACAAACAGGCTCTGATTCAATTTCACAAAAGCCTTTCCAAGAGGCTTTATCAACTTTCATGAGCTCTGTATGTTGGGTCAGAAATCCATCGGGATTTAGACGTCGACGTTTTGGCCGTCCTGCCATGAGGGTGAATATCCTGAAGATATAAGAAAGGCGAAACAATCATGGGAAAAGCAACTAAAAAATAAATCACATAAGGGCAAATTTCAATTCGTAAATATTAATGGTCGGGTGAAATCAGATGCTTCGTGGTGGACGACTTACGTTACAGAATACAGAGTACGGAGTACTTGCGTCATTATGTCATGTCAGGCTAAGTCGAATTCTAGGGTCCCCAGGTGCCCAGGCGTGTGGTCACCAGGCGTCTTAACTGGTAATTACTGGTTCCAAACACAGATGTTACCAGTGCACAATTGATATGATGTGGGTTGAACTGTTCTCAGATGTTGTGAAGTGACTCAACAGATCTTGACCTTATATAATCAGATTAAGTTATCAGATATTACTAGAAGTATCAAAAGATCTTGAAAGAACTCAGAATGTAGTAACTGTAACAAAACAGTCACTTATAAAGATGCTTAGTATAATGTTGTAGAATGATAAATGACTGTACTTTTCTACTATCTGATTACTACTAATAAGAGAGAACTTAATGAAAGATTTCATTAAGTTCACATAATTTAATTTATGTAAAGAACATAATACATGAAGTTCATCTCACTTTATTTATGTAAAAGAACACATTGTGTACACTATTTCTAATATAGTCTAGCTTAATTTTGTGTGTGCATTCTCTTTCTCTCTTCACACTAATAATATTTCTCACTTTACTCACTTTCACTCTCTTTTTCTTTTTTACAACTGCAACATCATAAAGATAAGCAGATTCTCTCATATTAAACTGCATGCTTTTTTAAGCTTTGAAATGTGCTCAATTTAAGCTTGAAAGCAATTTTACTACAGTCTATCACTATGCACATAAAATTGAGTTCTTTATGAAGAGATGAACAGAAATCTCAGCTTTAGTTCAAGATTAAGTTTTGAATCTTACTTCTTATTTAACTCTTTATGTAGAAACTAGTATGGGGTCACCACCAAAAGTTTTAGTCTCTTCATAAAATACAGAGCTGTAAATAAATTACAACAGATTACCACTATGTAACAGATTACACTCTGTCAAATCAATTAATCAACTAAGTCAATAAGTTTTTGTATGAAGTATGCACTTCTTCATCTCTCTCCATTCTAAAATCATCATATTAAATTGAAAATTCTATGGCTCTTCAATCTTCACTACTTCTATTAAATCAAGTTCATTAAACTGAAATAGATCTTCACTTAAATTATGTTCAAAATCATGATATATGCTTGAATCAGAATTGCTTGCTTCATCATCAAAATCAATGCAACAGAATAGTTGATCTTTGCAAACTCTTCTTTTAGTTTAATTTAAATTCTTGTCAGTATGATCTTCTCTATACTCATTTCCCCTCTCTGAATCTAGTATGCACTGAATATGATGAGATATGCACTCAATTCATCATTGAATTCACTTTTGTGACATGTCATTTCAGATCTGAATTCATTTTTATTTCATAGCAGTATGTGATTCAGAAGCTTCATGAGCTGTTGTACATCTTTTTATATAATTTCAGACTGACTCAATTATATTAAGATCTGATGAATTTTCTGGTCAAAGCATTCATTAAACATCTGCTGTATTGAAAATATTTTGTTGAAAAAAATGTGCATGACATGAAGTATTATTCTTCTGTACTAGAGTATTGAAATAATTCTGCATGCATTTAGATGCAAATGAAATCAACTTTGGCTTCAAAATCAACTAAAGAGATCAGTGAAATAGAATAATAAATATATATGAAGATTTACTAATCTTTTAATATCTATATCAGTCAATCTCTTTTTTACTGTTCTATACAAGCTTGTCATTTCTTACTGTGAATCTTCATTAAGACTTATATTCACTCTTGCTTTGAAGATCTAATCACTTCATTTCACAGTTAAGTTTCCATTCAGTTTTGCAAGCAGACTCACAGTCAGCATTCAATTGATCTAACTCATGCTGAGCCTCTAATTTCTCTGCTATAGTCTCAGACTTTGAAAAATGATATGGACTCTTCTTCTCATACAAAAAACAACTTCAGAACATGAATTCAAAGTAGTCTTTTCAGCAGTTTTAAATACAGATTTTGTTTAATTTCTCTGACACTCTTCTTCATATTTGTACATTTTTTCTTCACTGACTCATAATAATAGAGATCTCATCACTTCAAAAAATATTTTTTCAATTTTCTATTATTCAGTTCATATATTTTTGACAGAACTTCATTCATATCTGCTTAACTTTAATGAAAAGATCAGACTTGTAAGTAGATTTGAGATTTTGAAATTCATGTTTTTTAAGAATTTAATGAACTGTATGAGAACTAAGCTTATGATTGTATGTTAACATCTCAGTTGAGCTTTTCTGATCTGATTAATCTCTTCTTATATTCTCTATAATCTGCTGTTTCATCTCTTCAGAGATCTCTTTTTGATGACCAGAGTACTTTTTATGCTCAACATACTCTGAAAGTATACAGAAGTTGACTTCATAATTAAATTTTTATTCATGAGCTTGTTGCTTGATCTTCTTCAGAGTAGAAACAGAAATTTGGATGATTTGGGAAATCTCAGTAGAAGTATAGTCAACAGAGAGAAGAGTAAGAGCTTGAATCTTTACTGAAAGAGAATGAAATTCAGTAACAGACATGATTAACTTTAAGAAGTAATTAAATAGAGCTTCTACTAGTCATATAAAAGCTTGTTCAAAAGCTTGTACTTCATGTATGAAGAATATGAAGCATGTGAAGTAGAGATTAAGCTCTTCATACAAAATCATTTTTAAAACTTGAATGAAAATCAAAAGAGAGCTCTTTTTCAGCTTGATTACATTAGTGTATAGTAATTATGTTGTATGCATTTGAAAATATTACAGCCACTAAGCCCCTGAGAACTAAAACTTTTGGCAGCAATATCTGTAACTCATGAATTATTTTCAGTTTGATGAAATGATTAAAAGAGTCTACTTCATAAGTTTGAAAGACTTCTGAATTCAGCTTTAAGAAAGATTCTAGAAGCTTTCAGAACTTTTTCAATCTATGCTATGAAAATTGAAGCTGCTATTTCTCCACCCAAAGTGAGATTTGATAAGGTGTGATGCACAGCACTTAATATGGAACACCATCAATTCTAAATGAAATTTACTGAAAATATAGTCATTGGAAAGCTCTTGTTTCACTTAGTTATTTTGTCCATTTTTGTCTGGCAATTCACTGTGGTGGGTGGGAAATCTCACACCAAAGACTGAGTTGCCAGTTTTGGCTACTCAGACACTTTGTCTGATCATCACAACACAATCATCTCCACTACAGTTCTGAAATGCTGGAAATTGATTGCATTTGTGTCAAAGAATCTATATCTAAGAGGAAAATACTTGCATTCTCAAACTGATTAAGAATTTACTCAGTTTTGGTGGCTCTCCATCAGTCTTCCACAGTGAAAAGTTTCATGTTTCTGGCTTACTAAGTCTTAACCAGTAACACCAAAACTGATTATTATTATTATTATTATTCATTATAGTCTTGTGCAGTCTGAGACTATGAAGACTACCTGCAAGCTGTCTTGCAGCATTTAACTAAGTTACAAAAACAATGATCAGAGACATGATCAAGACAAATTAACAAATGAAAAACATACAAAAGTGTCAGAGCAGTGATTTATGTCTTTTCTTCACGGAAATTTGAAAACAAATAATGAGATTGTAAGTGAGATCTTTAAAGATACTCAGTCTGTTTCATTTAGAAGTCATCTTCTGATGACTATTTCAGTTTGTTTGAGAAACTTTCACATTCACTTCAAACTCAATTCAGTGTTAAATAGAAACTCAAGTGACAGTTGTGGAATTTTAAACTCTTTCAAACACTGTTGTCTGTCATTTTTTAGATTTAAGCAATTCATGAGCAAATGTTTTGATGTTTCTTTGCAGTCACAGTGTCTGCAGATTTCCCTATCATGATTTGATAGTCTTATTAAGTAAGAACCAAAGTAACCATGACCCAATTTCAACTGAATAATTGTTGACCAAATCTGTTTGGGGAATGAAAGTGAACAAGCTTTTCACTTTGATTTTGAATTGAATTGAGAGTAGTGATTTACATCACTTCCATTTTCAAAGATGTGTTTCAGCCATTCAAGCATTGCCATTTCTTTAATTTGTCTTTTAATGTAAGCAAAAGAAACATACTTTTCAGCACAATCTTGTCTCAATTCAGTTGCTTTCTTTGCAGCAATATCAGCTTCTTCATTGCCAAAGATGCCCATGTGAGCTGGAACCCAGTGAAGATGACACCAAAACTGAATTGGAGTCTGAACTTACATAATTATTTCACCAAACTCTATTATACCCCATCAAAGTGGTACAACTGCAGAACACAGTCAAAATTCCAGCAGAACATAGAAACTTCATCACAACTCAGTCAAAACAAGATCTTTTTAAATTCAGTTGAATATCTTCAATTCTCTGATTAATTTTCTACCTTTCTGATATTCTATTGATTTTCCCCAGCTCTGATATCCACCTCTGAAAAGTCAAACCAATTGTCAGTTGAGATCACCAACAGCAAATTCAATTGCAACTCAGTCAAAACAAGATCTTTTCAAAATTGGTTTGATATCTCAGATTCTCTGATCAATTCTCTATCTCTCTGATTTTCTATCAATTTCCTCCAGTCCTGATTTTCACTTTCAAAAAGTCAAAACCATTTGCCAGTTGGGGTCAGCAAAGATAAATTCAATCACAACTTAAACAAAACAACTCTTCTCTCTTTCTTATTTGTTTCAGAGGCATAGACTCTCTCAGTCACTGATCTCTGCATTCATCAGCTAGTGATGGTTAAAATTGCTCTTTTATAGTTAGAATAATCATACTAGACTCATATAAATATATATTGAGCACTTGATATGGAACACCATCAATTCTAAGTCAAATTTAATGAAAATATATTCATTGAAAAGCTCTTGTTTCATTTAGTTATTCTCTCCATTTTCACCTGGCAATTTTCTGTGGTGGGTGGGAAATCTCACACCAAAGACTGGGTCACCAGTTTTGGCTACTCAGACACTTTATCTGATCATCACAACACAACCACCTTCACTACAGCTCTGAAACATTGGAAATTGATTTCTTTTGTGTTAAAGAATCTATACCCAAGAGGAAAATACTTGCATTCTCAAACTGATTAAGAATTCACTCAGTTTTGGTGACTCTCCATCAGTCTTTCACAGTGAAAACTTTTTGTGTTCCTGGCTTACTAAGCCTTAACCAGCAACATTATCAGATGACACAGGAGCATGTGATGATCATGTGACTGAGCATCTATAATATTGTGTCTGGTCTTGCTTCTAACAAATGAGACATGAATACTTATAGATGAACATGCTATAATCAAGACTACAGAAAAAACATATGAAAAACCCCTAGCAAATCTCCACCAGCCCAATAGACAAAGATAATGAAATCAGTATTATGGTCAAGAAGAGAAGATGGCAAATCTATGATTCTTTAGTTTCTTCATCAGAGATCTAATCATCTGACAAGTCATCTGACTTCTGCTCAACATGCCTCCATAGCTTTGGCAGCAGTATAGACAGTAAACCCCCCCCTATCAAATAATCAATATTCACAAGTCTCAATTGCTTAACAAATTTTTCAAATTTCTGTCTAGACAAGGTCTTTGTTAAGCCATCTGCAGGCATATTATTGCTTTCAATCTAGCTAATATTCAATTTCTTATTAGTAACTGCTTGCTGTAATCAGTGGTGATGAATATCAACATGGCAGAGCTTGATAATTAGTTGCAGAGCTGCTGAAATCAGTAAATAAATCATCTGCAAATTATCACATAAAATATCAAAATCTCTTCCTAATTTCAATGTAATATTCTTAAATAAGCATTTCCACCACATGGTCTCTTTTGCTGTATAGAATAGTGCCAAAAGCTCAGCTTCTGTTGAAGACATTGTAACAGTCTTTTGTCTGGAGAATTTTCAATCAATCAAGTCTTCAAAGAGCTTGAATATGAAGCTCTGAGAGAAGCATCTAGATCCCAAATTGTCTGCAAAAGAAGAATCACTGGCAATTATTATATGAATGTTAATGATGTCAGTATTATTATTCTCTCCCTGGATATTCAATTCATCATCAGCATGGAATTCAAGAGCATAGTACTTTGTTGAAAAAGCATATGAGATAACTGTCTCAATTGCTGTATGGTGTTCTGGTTCTGAATTAACCAAAGCCTCACTTAATTTTGCAGTAGCAAATGAAATATCAGGCTGTGTTATAATAGCAGTGTAGAGAGCTGAACTAACTTTTTGTTGGTAAGCATGTATTTGTTGCTTATCTTGCACCCCTGTATAGAGAGCTATATCTGCAGTTACCATTGATGTATGTGATGGCTTCAATTCCATAAGATTGAACTTATTAGCAATCTTCTCAATATAACTATTCTGGCACAGCCAAAGCTTCTGAGCATCTCTATCATGTATGACACAGATATCTAGAAACCACTCTAGCTCTTCAATCTCTCAAAGCTTGTAATGCATTCATAGATTCTTCAGTAACTGTTCAAATGTTCCAGCATTCTTTCTGTGATATAAGAATACTATGTCATTCATGTAAAAGAAGATAATAATATTCTTACCAATGAATAGACATGATTCTTCACAAATCTGACAGAATTTTAGTTCACAGAGTGTTAAAGTGAGATCTTCATATCAAAGTCATGAAGATTTAGAATGATTATGTAAGACATGTAGAATCTTTCAAACACTTCTTTTCTTATCATAACTCTCTGCCAGTCTGCAATAAACAGATTTATTAAATGAAGCATTAATGAACACATTAACAGCATCAATCTGAAAGATCTCCATTTCAAAATAAGCTGTTATAGTCATTAAAAGGCAAAATATTTGTGCAGCAAGAGTAGCAGTATAGATGTTATGTTTATTATTGATATCCAGATCTCTGCAAAAAATAAATCTTGCCTTATAACATTCCAAAAAACTGTTAACATCAAATTTGTACATATAAATTCACATTAAAGAGATTGGACATATTTCTTTCAAGCTCTCTACTTCTTCAAAGCATTTCTTCATTTGTAGCTTCTTCATTTCCACATCCATGGCAGTCTTAAACCCACCAGCATGTGGATGTTGCAACATTGAAAAATAATGCTTCAGAGACTTCAGAAGATTCTCTCTGTGAAGTCTAGAATTCATAATTGTAAAAGCTGTTAAATAGTCTCTATAAAATGAATTCAATTGCACTGTTTGCTGCAGAATTACTGTATAAGCTGTTCATCTGTCAATTCAATCTGTGTTTTGGCATCTTATTCTAGCACTTTGCTTAGGAGGTTGAGATTGCTTGTTCAAGTTTTCTCTAACTGAGTCATTCATCACTTTCATGGCAAAACAACTGACTGTTGAAATCCTGTCATTAGTGCTCACCACCTCTGCAGCAGAATGATTGGCTATTAATTGTCTGTCATTTATGCTCACCATCTCCATAGAGCTAGTGACAGAAAGTGTAGTAGATGTTATATCTTTAGATGGCTCAATCATAACATCACTCACTGCCTCTGTAGCTTCCATGACAGAATGATTGACTGTTAATGAAAGTTGATCAAGCATCTCAATTTCAGTTGATGATGTTGTTGAATCATCTGAAAAAAGTTGAATGTAGATGTCTGAAGTCAACAGCTCTGATATTAATTCTGATGTTGGCAATGCACATGTTTCTTCTGATTGATCAGTTACTGTTTTAGTCATTGTTTCTGTTAATCTTATTAACTGATCAATGATCTTCTGACTTTCACATGATGTATTCTTCTCAGAGTCTTCATCTTTGCTGTCATGCTCACTCAAGCTTATCTTGTTAATATCACTTACTTCAATGAAAGATATTGTATTCAGCACAATGAAGCTCTTCTGTAATAAAAGCTTGCTGCTAATTTTGTTAGAATCAAATAGTGTATCTTCATTGAATATAACATCTCTCATTAATATAATCTTTTGTCATACTGGAATTTAAATATGAAAAATATTCATTGATTTGTATTCAACAAGATATTTAACTTCTGCTCTAGAAGTCAGCTTCTGATTTCTTCTGTATCATGCATTCTTAATTAAAGAATACACTCTACAGCCAAAAACTCTTATATGCCTAATTTCAGTTAAAGAAGTTGCAGTTTGAAGATATTCTTCTAAGAATTCAAGAGATGTGTTCCAACCAAAATCTTTAACCAGAATTCTGTTTAAAATATATGCTGCAGTCTTGACACATTCTGGCCACAAATTCTCAGATAAATTGACTTCAATTCACATTGTACATACTGCCATCATTATTAAAGCTTCTGCATGCTCTGCAGCTCCATTTTGAGTCAGCATGTAGGGTGCTGAACATTAAACAACTATATCATATGTTCAAGCCAACACTGTCAGTTCTGACTGCATAGAGGTTTCTCCATCAATTTGAATAGCCAAGATAGTCAATTGATATAAATTGAGAATTATCCTTATCATTTTTGCTGTGCATGTCAAACTTTCAGATTTTTGCTGCATTGTTTCCATGTAGTGCAGATGGGTATAATCACAATATAAGTGAACCACTCACCTATCTCCATTATAATCTGGAGCAAACTGTATGAGATCAACAGACATCTTCATGAATGAGTGTGTAGATCTTTTCAATGATGTTCTGTGTATAATTTGCTTTGCTTTTGAAAGAGTGCAAGATCTGCACTTCATCATTAGAGGATCTCAAGAGATCTTTGCAAATTTCATGTTGATAGACATCTTTGAAAGATGAGCCAGAGACTCTCTTTCTAGATGACCAAGTCTCAAATGTCAAATATTCATTGTTTCTAGTGAACTGGAGGTCAATGCCATCACTGGTTTTTTAACTGAATCTCCACTCAATGAGACAGTAAAAACACTCTTTGTTATACTGTCTGTTGCAACATTAATAGATCTGTATTCTACAACCATTTTTCTCTCTTTAACAGTCAAATTGAACAAGATATCTCTTGTGCTGGCATAGTAAACTGTAAGAGACTCATCATCCAAATAACAACTCTTTGCATGCAGCAATCTGTGCACTACTAGATTTGTATGAAAGCCAGAAATGTAGAGAATGTTCTGTAATAATATCTTGCCAGCATCTGCTGGTGTTTGAGTATAAACTTCAACATCATCATATTCATGAATTTTACAATGAGTATTTTCAATGAGCACAATATCTGAAGAATCAGCATCTCAGTAGTTTTGAAATCTTATAAAATCATTGCAAATATGTGCATCTGCACCCCCATCTAATATGAAGCTGTTCCATAATGAATAGAGTTCATATTTATCACTCATGTTAGTGGAGTTAAAAATCATTACAGAAGCATAGATAGTTGGATTAGAGAATGTCTTGACAATGACTTTATTAGCACCATCTTCTGTCACATCACTCAAAGCACCAACTTCTTCATTAGCATTCAAATTCTTTGATTTCTTTCAATTTGCAATCTTTTTCTTTAATTTTCTTTTGTTCACTGAATTCTTCAATGCTTTCTTGACCTTATTATCAATTTTTGGATCCAGTTTCCAGCCCATTGGTTGAACAAGTGAATTAAAATATGAACAGTATGCTCAATCATGTTGCTCTCAACAAAGACATGCAGAGTTTGTACTTCCATTATTCTCCCCTGATGACTTATTTTGAATGATTCTTTCAGTGAAATATGCTGATGGCTTATTACTTTAATCTGGCTCAGTATCTTTCTTTAACAACTGCTAAAATATCTGAATATGTCTATAAACATCCAGCTCATGTTCCTGATTCAAATTCT
Organism: Ophidiomyces ophidiicola; assembly: GCF_022830035.1. Taxonomy (NCBI): domain Eukaryota; kingdom Fungi; phylum Ascomycota; class Eurotiomycetes; order Onygenales; family Onygenaceae; genus Ophidiomyces; species Ophidiomyces ophidiicola. The sequence goes on from NW_026054717.1 coordinate 13,985, forward strand.
TCTTGGTTAGAAGCTTAGATAGATATGTATAGAAGAACTTTCTATAATTTGGAGAGATTGCTCTCAGAAATTGTTTTGAGGCAAAAGGTTTGTGAATATATTCACACATATTGTACATGGTTATCTGATTCAATGCTTCTTCATAGTTCAGTAAATATGCTTTGATTGTTTGATTCTTTGACTCTTCTTTGAGAGTTTTGAATTTCTCTACTAGTCTAGCTTTCAATTGAGAAGCATTCATCACATTTCTAGCATATAGAGCTTTCAGATGTTCTTTTGCAGTAGCTTCTACACTGCTCAATTCACTTGTTGTAAGAATTCTCAGAGATGAATCTACACAGTCTCTTTTTGTCTTCTGTAGCTCTTGCATTGCTAAGACTCTCTTCTCTCAAGTTCTGTATCAATCTCTTTGCATATTTCTTGCATGTTTCATATCTGCAGGAGTCACAGTTTCTTCAGTTTTCTCAGAAGAAAGAAAATTCTCTATAATGGATTTCCAAAGTTTGAGATGTGTTTCTTTTGTCAGATTGATGTATGGCCACAATTGATGAAGATTTGCTAAATGCTTGATGTCTTTGATCCATTCTTTTCAATCATCAAAACTATTCAGCATAACAACTCTCCTAGACAATTTGTTCATTTTTAATTAATTATTGAAGTGAGATGTTGACCCTAGATTATGATTTTCCATAGACTTAGATCAGTAAATATATAGATGTGTTAGATCTCCATAAACTTCACAATTAAGATTTAAGCTTAAATAGAGAGTTCAATGTATGATCTCAAGATACTTAATAGTGATCTCTATTTATATGGGTAACAAGAGTAAAATAAAGTATCTTGAACATCTCTTTAGATAATAACCAAATCCTTGAAAGAGCCTGGGCTCATAACTATCAGATGACACAGAAGCATGTGATGATCATGTGACTGAGTGTCTATAATATTGTGTCTGGTCTTGCTCCTAATGAACAAGACACAGATACTTATAGACAAACATGCTATAACTGAGGCTACAGAAAAAACATATGAAAAACCTCTAGCAAACCTCCACCAGCCCAATAGACAAAGATAATGAAATTGGTACTGTGATTGGGAAGAGAAGATGATAAATCTATGATTCTTCAGTTCCTTCTTCAGAGATCTGGTCATCTGACAAGTCATCTGACTCCTGCTCAACAAACATCAAAGCTGAATTGGAGTCTGAACTTACATAATTATTCCACCAAACTCTATTATACCCCATCAAAGTGGTACAACTGCAGAACACAGCCAAAATTCCAGCAGAACATAGAAATTTGATCACAACTCAGCCAAAACAAAATCTTTTTAAATTCAGTTGAATTTTTCTGATTTTCTGATCAATTCTCTACCTCCCTGATATTCTATTGATTTTCTCCAGCCCTGATTTTCACTTCTGAAAAGTCAAAACCATTTGCCAGTTGGGGTCAGCAAAGATAAATTCAACCACAACTCAGTCAAAACAAGATCTCTTCAAAATTGGTTTGATATCTCTGATTCTCTGGTCAATTCTCTACCTCTCTGATATCCTATTGATTTTCTCCGGCCCCGATTTTCACTTCCAAAAAGTCAGAACCATTGGCCAATTGGGGTCAGCAAAGATAAATTCAACCACAACTTAAACAAAACAACTTTTCTCTCTTTCTTAATTATCCCAAAGACATAGACTCTCCCAGTCACTGATTCCTGCATTCATCAGCTAGTGATGGTTAAAATTGCTCTTTTATAGTTAGAATAATCATACTAGGCTTGTTGATTTTCTAGCAAAGAAGAAGGCTTTTTACTTGCATATCATAACAGTTTCTTCCAGTTCTTCTGCAGTTGAAATTTGACTTTGTCTTGAGATACATTAGTGTCTTGCAAAGAAGAATTAGAATTGTAATCTGAGATTAAAAAAGAACTGAGTTATCTTAAATTTTAGATATTGATTCTGAGATTCTGATAAAGTTGCTTGTCACTCTTCAAAAAGACAAGAAGAGGTTTTTTCCTGAGCTTGACTTTTTAGATAGACAGAAACAGCACATAAGTCATTCATTTTCTGTGATCAACATAAAATATAGAGACTAAAGTTACACTCTTAAAGTGTGAGACTAGTTAATATATTGAACTGAGATTACAAGTGATTTACTTAAGTCTTCTCTACCAAAAAGACTTTCAGTTTGACAATTCTCTTGAAAAATTGTTAGTGAGTTCTCTTATTCAAGTACATCTACTCATCTGACTCCATAAGTTTTCTTTTGTTATCTTGCACCATTCCTCTCAGTTCCAGAGTAATCTTAAAATAAACTGCTCTAATAGTTCAGAAATGTGCCATCTATTACTGCTATTTTTGTTCAGAGAATTTTGAAAACTTTGACTTTTTCTTGACTGATTTCTGCCAAAACTTAGTCTTAGTTTCCCTGTTCTCTTGAAAAACTGGGATTAGTTTTTGGGAGATTTCTATTCTGGGAGGAAAAAATCTCTCTAGATAAGTTCTCAACTGAAACAAATCAAAATGTCCTCTATCTCCACTTCTCTCTCTCTGAATTCTGAACAAGAACTTAAATCAGTTCTCAAAGTTCTTGCACAAGAATGTC
>NW_026054718.1:0-16388 GCF_022830035.1 Ophidiomyces ophidiicola
TGTTGACTGTTTTTGTAGATTTTGCTTAACAGCTTCAGAGTAACTGAATTTACATCCAGCACTTGATTTCTCTGAAACTGTATTCACAGTCACAGAAGGCAGAGAAGACACAGAAGAGATGGAATTTAAAGAAGAAACTGAAGATTCTGAACTTCTAGACAGACTTTCCAACTTTTTGAGTCTCTTTTCCAAAAGATTCAGTTTGTCATTGTCATTTTCAAACTGAAAACAGAAGATGTCTTTTTCCTTTTGAAAGAAGAGAATCTTTTGAAGACTGAGAATGCAAGAGTTTAATTCTTTTTGAACAAGAACATGATTTTCTTTCTGACATTCTTATGCAAGAACTTTGAGAACTGATTTAAGTTCTTGTTCAGAATTCAGAGAGAGAGAAGTGAAGATAGAGAACATTTTGATTTATTTCAGTTGAGAACTTACCTAGAGAGATTTTTTCCTCCCAGAATAGAAATCTCCCAAAAACTAATCTCAGTTTTTCAAGAGAACAGGGAAACTAAGACTAAGTTTTGGCAGAAATCAGTCAAGAAAAAGTCAAAGTTTTCAAAATTTTCTGAACAAAAATAGCAGTAATAGATGGTGCGTTCCTGAACTATTAGAGCAGTTTATTTTAAGGTTACTCTGGAACTGAGGGGAATGGTGCAAGATAACAAAAGAAAACTTGTGGAGTCAGATGAGTAGGTGTACTTAAATAAGAGAACTCACTAACAATTTTTCAAGAGAATTGTCAAACTGAAAGTCTTTTTGGTAGAGAAGACTTAAGTAAACCACTTGTAATCTCAGTTCAATATATCAATTAGTCTCACACTTCAAGAGTGTAACTTTAGTCCCTATATCTTATGTTGATCACAGAAAATGTATGACTTATGTGCTGTTTCTGTCTATCTGAGAAGTCAAGCCCAGGAAAAAACCTCTCCTTGTCTTTTTGAAGAGTGACAAGCAACTTTATCAGAATCTCAGAACCAATATCTTAAGATTCAAGATAACTCAGCTCTTTTTCAATCTCAGATTACAATTCTAATTCTTCTTTGCAAGACACTAATGTATCTCAAGGCAAAGTCAAATTCCAACTGCAGAAGAACTGGAAGAAACTGTTATGATATGTAAGTAAAAAGTCTTCTTCTTTGCTAGAAAATCAACAAGCCTAGTATGATTATTCTAACTATAAAAGAGCAATTTTAACCATCACTAGCTGATGAATGCAGGGATCAGTGACTGGAAGAGTCTATGTCTTTGGGACAAATAAGAAAGAGAGAAAAGTTGTTTTGTTTAAGTTGTGATTGAATTTATCTTTGCTGACCCCAACTGGCCAATAGTTCTGACTTTTTGGAAGTGAAAATCAGGGCCAGAGAAAATTGATAGGATATCAGAGAGGTAGAGAATTGATCAGAGAATCAGAGATATCAAACCAATTTTGAAGAGATCTTGTTTTGACTGAGTTGTGGTTGAATTTATCTTTGCTGACTCCAACTGGCAAATGGTTTTGACTTTTTGGAAGTGAAAATTGGGGCCAGAGAAAATCAATAGGATATCAGGGAGGTAGAGAATTGATCAGAGAATCAGAGATATTAAACCAATTTTGAAGAGATCTTGTTTTGACTGAGTTGTGGTTGAATTTATCTTTGCTGACCCCAACTGGCAAATGGTTTTGACTTTTTGGAAGTGAAAATCGGGGCCGGAGAAAATTGATAGGATATCAGAGAGATATTATTATTATTATTATTATTCATTATAGTCTTGTGCAGTCTGAGACTATGAAGACTACCTGCAAGCTGTCTTGCAGGATTTAACTAAGTTACAAAAACAATGATCAGAGACATGATCATAGACAAATTAACAAATGAAAAACATACAAGAGTGTCAGGGCAGTGATTTATGTCTTTTCTCCACAGAAATTTGAAAACAAATAATGAGATTGTAAGTGAGATCTTTAAAGATACTCAGTCTATTTCATTCAGAAGCCATCTTCTGATGACTATTTCAGTTTGTTTGAGAAACTTTCCCATCCATTTCAAACCCAATTCAGTGTTAAATAGAAACTCAAGTGACAGTTGTGGAATTTTAAACTCTTTCAAACACTGTTGTCTGTCATCTTTCAGACTTAAACAATCCATGAGCAAATGTTTTGGTGTTTCTTTGCAGCCACAGTGTCTGCAGGTTTCCCTATCATGATTTGGTAGTCTTATTAAGTAAGAACCAAAGATATCAGAGAGATAGAGAATTGACCAGAGAATCAGAGATATTAAATCAATTTTGAAGAGATCTTGTTTTGACTGAGTTGTGGTTGAATTTATCTTTGCTGATCACAACTGGCAAATGATTTTGACTTTTCAGAAGTGAAAATCAGGGCCAGAGAAAATCAATAGAATATCAGAGAGGTAGAGAATTGATCAGAGAATCAGAGATATCCAACTGAATTTAAAAAGATTTTGTTTTGGCTGAGTTATGATCAAATTTCTATGTTCTGCCAGAATTTTGGCTGTGTTCTGCAGTTGTACCACTTTGATGGGGTATAATAGAGTTTGGTGAAAGAATTATGTAAGTTCAGACTCCAATTCAGCTTTGGTGTTGCTGGTTAAGACTTAGTAAGCCAGGAACACAAAAACTTTTCACTGTGAAAGACTGATGGAGAGCCACCAAAACTGAGTGAATTCTTAATTAGTTTGAGGATACAAGTATTTTCCTCTTGGATATAGATTCTTTAACACAAATGCAATCAATTTCCAGCATTTCAGAGCTGTAGTGGAGATGGTTGTGTTGTGGTGACCAGACAAAGTGCCTGAGTAGCCAAAACTGGTGACCCAGTCTTTGGTGTGAGATTTTCCACCCACCACAGTGAATTGCTGGGTGAAAATGGAGAGGATAACTAAATGAAACAAGAGCTTTTCAATGAATATATTTTCATTAAATTTGACTTAGAATTGATGGTGTTCCATATCAAGTGCTGTCATTGGTTTTTGACAGAAGCAAACTTCATTAACTGATACTGAGTCAAATCAAAAGAACTGATTAATGATGGAAAACTTCTCAAGCTAGTCAAAGCAATCAATGGACATAAGATACACATCTATGAAACTCATCATCTCACTGTCAGCACAATTAACAGTAATGATGTTATGCAGTCAGTGAGTCAAGAGTTTGAAAGTGTTGATCTAACTAATTACAATATGATCTTAGACTATTCTTGGCTCAAAGAAATCAATCCACTGATTAACTGACAGAAGAACAACTGAACATACTGACAAAACATCTCTGAAGATCTCCAAGAATCAGAGATTATCTTGACTGAAGAAGCTATAATGAAAGTTATCACAGAGACTTGAACTTATATGGTCTTGATTGATGAACTTCTTATCACAGACAATGATTGAGATATCAGTGTGCTCTACAGCACAAATGTTGCAGACACTGTGTTGAAATCTTCTGACTATGTTATGCCACTTGTGCAAAGTTTCTTCAAAGATAATGTCAGCATTGCAATTAATGGTGCAAATGTTGTGGATTCTGTGTTGACATTGTCTGACTATGTTACATCATATGCACACATCTTCTTCAAAGAAAACACTGCCAATCTGTCCAGATCATCAAATGCTGAACATGCCATAGATCTGGAGAAAGGGAAGAAACCATCATTCATGACAATCTATAATCAGTCACAAACAGAGCTTGCAGTACTCTGAAAATACATAACTGATGCACTGAAGAAGAAATGGATTCAACTCTCAAAGAGTTCAGCTGGAGCATCTATACTCTTTGCATTAAAGAAGAATGGAGATCTCAGACTCTGTGTAGACTATAGAGATCTTAATTGCATTACACTAAAGAATAGATATCCATTATCATTAGTTAGTGAAATGTTAGACAGATTGTCTGATGCTAAGATCTACACAAAGCTTGATCTCAGAGATGCTTATCATTGTATCTCAATATGCAAAACTGATAGATGAAAGACTGCATTCTGCATCTGTTATGATCATTATGAATATAGAGTAATGCTCTTTGGTCTTATCAATGCATCTGTCACTTTTCAAGCTTACATAAATGAAGCTCTTGTGGATTTACTAAATGTGTGCTGTGTAGTCTATCTGAATGACATTCTTATATATTCAAATAGCATGAAAGAACATAAGATGCACACATGTATGGTATTAGAGTGCTTGAAGCATGCAGTACTATTTATCAAACAATTTAAATGTGAGTTTACAATGGAAAAAGTCTTCTTCTTGAGATTTGTCATAGAACCCAAGAGTATTTCAATGAAAATTAATAGAGTGTTGACCATTCTAGACTGATCAACTTTCAAAAGCATTAAGAAAGTTCAATTCTTTCTTGAGTTTATGAATTTCTATTGCTGCTTTATTCATGTCTATTCATGCATAGTAAATGCACTCTTTGAGCTCACCAAAGGGGATACAAAGAAGAAACAGTGCAACTTTGACTGAACAAAAGATGTTCAAAGCACATTTGAAGAACTAAAAAGAAGCTTTATCTCAGCATCTTGTCTAGCTATTGAATGACACAGAAGCATGTGATGATCATGTGACTGAGCATCTATCATATTGCATCTCATCTTGCTCCTAACAAACAAGACACAGATACTTATAGATGAACATGCTATAACTGAGACTACAGAAAAAACATATGAAAAACCCCTAGCAAACCTTCACCAGCCCAATAGACAAAGATAATGAAATTGATACTGTGGTTAAGAAGAGAAGATGACACATCTACAGTTCTTCAGTTTCTTCTTTGAAGATCTGATCATCTGACAAGTCACCTGACTTCTGCTCAACACATCTCTGTAGCTTTGGCAGTGGTGTAGATGGTGAACTCCCCTCTACCAAATAATCAATATCCATGAGCCCCAATTGCTTAACAAATCTTTCAAATTTCTGCCTAGGCAAGACCTTTGTTAAGCCATCTGCAGGCATATTATTGCTTTCAATCCAGCTAATATTCAATTCCTTATTAGTAACTGCTTGCCATAACCAGTGGTGATGAATATCAACATGACAGAGCTTGATAATTAGTTGCAGAGCTGCTGAAATCAGTAATCATATCATTTGCAAATTATCACATAAAATATCAAAATCTCTTTCTAATTTCAATGTAATATTCTTAAATAAGTGTTTCCACCACATGGTCTCTTTTGCTGTATAGAATAGTGCTAAAAGCTCAGCTTTCATTGAAGACATTGTAATGGTCTTTTGTCTGAAGAATTTCCAATCAATTAAGTCTTCAAAAAGCTTGAATATGGAGCTCAGATTGGAGCATCTAGATTCTAAATTGTCTGCAAAAGAAGAATCACTGACAATTATTAAATGAATGTTAATGGCATTGATATTATTATTCTCTCCCTGGATATTCAACCCATAATCAGCATGAAATTCAAGAGTGTAGTACTTTGTTGAAAAAGCATATGAAATAACCCTCTCAATTGCTGTATGGTGTTCTGGTCCTGGGTTAACCAAAGCCTCACTTAATTTTGCAGTAGCAAATGAAATATCAGGCCATGTTATAATAGCAGTGTAGAGAGCTGAACCAACCTTCTGTTGGTAGGCATGTATTTGTTGCTTATCTTGCATCCCTGTATAAGGAGCTATATCTGCAGTTACCATTGATGTACATAATGACTTCAACCCCATAAGATTGAACTTATTAGCAATCTTCTCAATATAACTATTCTGGCACAGCCAAAGCTTCTGAGCATCTCTATCACATAAGACACAGATATCTAGAAACCACTCTAGCTCTTCAATCTCTCAAAGCTCATAATGCACTCATAGATTCTTCAATAACTGCTCAAATGTTCCAACATTCTTTCTGTGATATAAAAATACTATGTCATTCATGTAAAAGAAGATAATAATATTCTTATCAATGAATAGACATGATTCTTCACAAATCTGACAGAATTTTAGTTCCTGGAGTGTTGAAGCAAGATCTTTGTACCAAAGTTGTGAAGATTCAGAGTGGCTGTATAAGACATGTAGAATCTTCCAAACATCTCTTTTCTTACTGTAACTCTCTGCTGGCCTGCAATAAACAGATTTATCAAATGAAGCATTAATGAATGCATTAACAGCATCAACCTGGAAGATCTCCATTTCAAAATAAGCTGTTATAGCCATTAAAAGGCAAAATATCTGTGCAGTGAGTGTAGTGGTGTAGGTGTCATGTTTATTATTGATATTCAGATCTCTGCAAAAAATGAGTCTTGCCTTATAATGTTCCAAAAAACTGTTAACATCAAATTTGTATGTATAAATCCACATTAAAGAGATTGGACATATTTCTTCTGAGCTCTCTACTTCTTCAAAGCATTTCTTCATTTATAGCTTCTCCATTTCCACATCCATGGCAGTCTTAAATCCACCAGCATGCAGATGTTGCAACATTGAAAAATAATGCTTCAGAGACTTTGGAAGATTCTCTCTGTGAAGCTTAGAATTCATAATTGTAAAAGCTGTTAAATAGTCTTTATAAAATGAATCCAATTGTGCTGTTTGCTGCAGAATTGCTGTATAAGCTGTTCATCTGTCAATTTGATCTGTGTTTTGGCATCTTATCCTAGCACTTTGTCTAGAAGGTGGAGGTTGCTCATTCAAGCTCACTTCAGCTGAGTCATTCATCACTTTCATGGCAAAACAATTGACTGTTGAAATTCTGTCATTAGTGCTCACCACTTCTGTGGCAGAACAATTGACTATTAATTGTCCATCATTTGTGCTCATCACCCCCATAGAACTAGTGGCAGAAAGTGTAGTAGATGTTATATCTTCAGATGGACCAACTACAACACCACTCACTGCCCCCATAGCTTCCATGACAGAATGATTGGCTGTCAATGAAAGTTGATTCAGCACCTCTATTTCAGTCAATGGTGTTGTTGAATCATTCAGAAGAGATTGGATGTAGATGTCTGAAGCTGATGGCTCTGATGTTGGCTCTGATGTTGACAATACACATGTCTCTTCTGATTGATCAGTTAGTGTCTTAGTCATTGTTTCCATTGATCTTATTGACTGATCAACAGTCTCATGACTTTCACATGGTGTATTCTCCTCAGAGTCTTCATCTTTGCTGTCATGCTCACTCAAGCTTGTCTTGTTAATATCACTTACTTCAACAAAAGATATTGTATCTGGCACAATGAAGCTCTTCTGTAATAAAAGCTCACTGCTAATCTTGTTAGAATTGAATAGTGTACCTTTGTTGAATATAATGTCTCTTGTTAATATAACCTTTTGTCATACTGAAATCCAAATGTGAAAAATATTCATTGATTTGTATTCAACAAGATATTCAACTTCTGCTCTAGAAGCCAGCTTCTAATTTCTTCCATATCATGCATTCTTAATTAAAGGATATGCTCTACAGCCAAAAACTCTTATATGTCTAATTTCAGTTAAAGAAGTTGCAGTTTGAAGATATTCCTCTAAGAATTCAAGAGAAGTGTTTCAATCAAGATCTTTAATCAGAATTCTGTTTAAAATATACACTGCAGTCTTGACATATTCTGACCATAAATTCTCAGGCAAGTTGACTTCAATCTACATTGTACATGCTGTCATCATTATTAAAGCTCCTGCACATTCTGCAGCTCCATTTTGAGCTGATGTGTAGAATGCTGAATGTTGAACAACTATATCATATGTTTGAGCCAAAGCTGCCAGTTCTGACTGCATAGAGGTTTCTCCATCAATTCAAATAGTCAAGATAGCCAATTGATATAAATTGAGAATTACTCTTATCATTTTTGCTGTGCACATCAAACTTTCAGATTTTCACTGCATTGTTTCCACATAGTGCAGATGGGTATAATCACAATATAAGTGAACTGCCCACCTATCTTCATTATAATCTGGAGCAAACTGTATGAGATCAACAGACATCTTCATGAATGAGTGCATAGATCTTTTCAATGACATTCTGCATATAATTTGCTTTGCTTTTGAAAGAGTGCAAGATCTGCACTTCATCATTAGAGGACCCTGAGGGATCTTTGCAAATTTCACATCAGTAGACATCTTCAGTAGATGAGCCAGAGACTCTCTTTCTAGATGATCAAGTCTCAAATGCCAAATATCCATTGTTTCTAGTGAACTGAAGGTCAACATTATCAACAGTTTTGTAATCAAATCTCTGCCCAATGAGGCAGTAAAAACACTCTTTGTTATACTGTCTGTTGCAATGTTAATAGACCTGTATTCAATGACCATTTTCCTCTCTTTAACAGTCAAATTGAACAAGATATCTCTTGTGCTGGTGTAGTAAACTGTAAGAGACTCATCATCCAAATAACAACTCTTTGCACACAGCAACCCATGCACTACTAGGTTTGTATGAAAGCCAGGAACATAGAGAACATTCTTTAGTAATATCTTGCCAGCATCTGCCAGTGTTTGGGTATAAACTTCAACATCACCATATCTGTGGATTTTACAATGAGTATTTTCAACAAGCACAATATCTGAAGAACCAGCATCTCAGTAGTTTTGAAATTTTGTAAAATCATTGCAAATATGTGCATCTGCACCCCCATCTAATATGAAGCTGTCCCATAATGAATAGAGTTCATATTTATCACTCATGTTAGTGGAGTTAAAAACCATTACAGAAGCAAAGATAGTTGGGTTAGGAGATGCCTTGGCAATGACTTTGTTAGCACCACCATCTGTCACATCATCTGAAGAGCTAACTTCTTCAGTAGTATTTGAATTCTTCAATTTCTTTCAATTTGCAATCTTTTTCTTTAATTTTCTTTTGTTCACTGGATTCTTCAATGCTTTCTTGACCTTATTATCAATTTTTGGATCCAGTTTCCAGCCCATTGATTGAACAAGTGGATTAAAATATGGACAGTACACCCAACCATGTTGCTCTCCACAAAGACATACTGAGTTTGTATTTCCATTATTCTCCCCCAATGGCTTATTTTGAATGATTCTTTCAGTGGAATATGCTGACAGCTTATTACTTTGACCTGGCTCAGTATCTTCCTTTAATGTCTGCTGAAATATTTGAATATGTCTATAAACATCCAGCTCATGCTTCCAATTCAAATTCTCTTCAGTTAGAAGCTTTGACAGATACATATAGAAGAACTCTCTGTAATTCAGAGAGATTGCTCTCAGAAATTGTTTGAAGGCAAAAGATTTGCAGATATATTTGCACATATCATACATGGTAGCTTGATTTAATGCTTCTTTGTAGTTCAGCAAATATGCTTTGATTGCTTAATTCTTTAACCCATCTTCTAGAATTTTGAATCTCTCTACTAGCCTAGCTTTCAATTGAGAAGCATTCACTGCATTTCTAGCATATAGAGCTTTCAGATGTTCTTTTGCAGTAGTTTCTATGCCACTCAATTCACTTATTGTAAGAATTTTCAGAGACAGATCTATACAGTCTCTTATTGTCTTCTGTAGCTCTTGCATTGCTAAAACCCTCTTCTCTCAAGTTCTGTATCAATCCCTTTGCATATTCCTTGCATGTTTCATATCCACAGGAGTTGCAGTCTCTTTGGTTTTCCCAGAAGGAAGAAAATCCTCTATAACAGATTCCCAAAGTTCAGAATGTGTTTCTTTTGTTGAATTGATGTACAGCCACAATCAGTGGAGATTTGCTAAATGCTTGATGTCTTCAATCCATTCTTCCCAATCATCAGAACTATTCAGCATAACAACTCTCCTAGACAATTTGTTCATTTTTAATTAATTATTGAAGTTGAGATGTTGACCCTAGATTATGGTTTTCCATAGACTTAGATCAGTAAATATATAGATGCATTAGATCTCTGTGAACTCTGCAATTAAGGTTTAAGCTTAAATAGGGGGTTCAATGTATGATCTCAAGATACTTAATAGTGACCTCTATTTGTATGGGTAACAAGAGTAAAATAAAGTATCTTGAACATATCTTTAGATAATAACCAAATCCTTAAAAGAGCCCAGGCTCATAACTATCAGACAACACAGAAGCATGTGATGATCATGTGACTGAGTGTCTATCATATTGTGTCTCATCTTGCTCCTAACAAACAAGACACAGATACTTATAGATGAACATGCTATAACCAAGGCTACAGAAAAAACATATGAAAAACCCCTAGCAAATCTCCACCAGCCCAATAGACAAAGATAATGAAATTGGTACCATGGTCAAGAAGAGGAGGTGGCAAACCTACAGTTCTCCAGTTCCTTCTTCAGAGACCTGGTCACCTGACAAGTCACCTGACTCCTGCTCAACACTAGCACACTTTGACAACTGACAGCACATTCAGTTAGAACTAGATGTGTCTGATTATGCAGTAGCAGCTATTCTTACACAACTTCAAGAAGATGAGCTATGGCACTCAGTTGTCTTCTAAAGTAGAAAGCTAATTGATGTGGAAACTCACTATGATATTCATGACAAAGAACTTTTAGCTATAGTAGCTGCATTCAAACACTGAAGACACTATCTGGAGAGAAGTCAGAAATCAGTACATGTCTTGTCTGACCATGCCAATCTACAGTTCTTTATGATGACCAAGAGCTTAAACAGATGTCAGGCAAGATGAGTGGAAGCACTTAGTGCATATGACTTCATATTACTGCACTGCTCAGGTAAATTAAATTCAGCAGATGCATCAAGTTGTCAATCAGATTACAAAGACATCTTTCATGGTGAGACTCTTCTATCTACTCTGCAACAGAAGATCAGGCATGGTGTTCAACTAAAATGAAATCTAGAGGACAACAAACAGTTGGCTTCTATAGTAAACTGTGTCAGAGTGCATGATCAAATGCTAAAAGTGCAAGAAATAAATAAAAACACAGATGTTGATGCAAATTCTTCTCTTATGTTGCACTCAATACAGACAATGACACTGCTGAAAGATGTTAGAAAATCAATTCTTGTGTCAAGACTCATAATTAATGCTGTCATGAAGTCTGAGACAGTCTACACTGAAATGCCTGAATTCTTAATCTCTCTATTGCTGCAGCTTCAAGGGCTGGACACATTTGTGTTCACCCAAAGAAGAGAGATGGAGAAGAAAGATGTCTTCATGACTGGAGATGTAACATGAACAATTTTCAAAGACAATGTGCTACAGACAAATAATAGGGCATATGTATCTAGTCAATCAGCATTAATCAATGAGATTATATGCTTAAATCATGATGACCCACAGAGGGGTTACTTTGAAATGAAACATACCATTGAAGTCATTCAAGATAAGTACTATTGACATGAACTTATCAAGAATGTAGCAGATTATGTCAAGACATGTGATATCTGTCAGAGAATCAAATCCAGAAGACATAAAACACATGAAGAATTAGAAACTATTTCAATGTCTTCACAATTCATGAAGTCAATCTCAATGGACTTCATCACAGAGTTATCTTTCTCCAATTGAGGAGACAATATCTTTGATGTCATTCTAGTAGTGATAGACATCTATACAAAATTTGCTCTATATCTACCATGTAGAAAAGACATCAATGCAGAAGGCTTAGCAGAACTATGCTATGAGCACATCTTTACTATCTATGATACACCCAAGAATTTGATTTCTGACAGAGAATCTCTATTTACAAGCAACTATTGGTCAACTCTATGCTTTTACTTTGGTGCAAAATGAAGATTAAGCACTGCTTACCATTCTCAAACAGATGGTCAAACAGAAAGACAAAACCAAACTCTGGAACATTACTTATGAGAGTTTATTAATTACCACCAAGATGATTGGGTGCAATGGCTATCTATGACTCAACACACATACAATCAATTGAAACATAGCTCAACAGGAGAAATACCAGCAGTTGCATTAATGGAGTATAGACCAGAATTACATATAAATGTGGACAAATCATTGGAACACATGGCTCCAAAAGCTGTGGAAAGAGCAGAGTCATTGCAAAAGATGTGCAAACATCTTGAAAAAACACTCCATGTTGCCCATGAAGTGCAGAAAAAGTATTATGATTCAAAGCACATATCATAAGTATTCAATGTAGGAGAATGGATACTCCTCAATACAAAAAACTTAAGCATGCTTCATCCAGCCCAAAAACTGGACCACAAGAGTATAGAATCATTTGAAATCATTGAAAAATGAGGGAAACAATTCTATAAGCTCCAATTACCACTCTCATTTAGAAGTATTCACCCAGTATTTCATATTTCCATGCTAGAGAAATACAATAAAAGGGAAAATAAATTACCACCATCAGATTCAGAACTGGTGGATGGTCATGAAGAATATCAAGTAGAAGATATTCTGAACAAACAGATATACAAAAACAAAATTGAATATCTAGTCCATTGAAAAGAATGAGAACCAGAAAATGACACCTGAGAACCAGAAGAACATGTTCAGAATACAGAAGCACTAGACTTTCTTGAACAACAAGAAACATTCAAAGAAGAATGTTCAAAAAAGTGCTGATGGAGAAGAAAAACAGCATAATTGCTGTGAAAAATGCAAGAAAGTACTCCATGTTGTGTAAGAAATATGAAAAATGAAACTTTCAAAGACTTTTGTTCTTGTTATTCAATAAAGAAAAGAAAAAGAAGTGTAACAGAAGACTTCTTCATTGATTAAATGTCTGAAGACAGTCACTATGTGAACTTAAGAAACTAGATACAGAAAAAAGTGCTGAAGTGCACAAAAAACAATTCTTTTTTGAGCCAAAGCTCAATCTTTCTGAGAGTCAGAGATCTTCCACTCATCACAGATGATGATGCAGACAGCATGACAGACAGCACAGCAGACAGTGATGATATGAGCAGCTTGACAGACAAGACAGTGAACACAATAAGTGAGATAATATTTTAAATATGTCTGCATCAACTCAATCTGCTTCTCTTCTTCTCTCTCTTCTCTGACTCTACCTCTCTGTAAATGCAGAGGGGTGCTGGAGATGATCACAGACAGAGACAGTGCAGACATGTGAGCTCTTGCTGTCAATAAAATTCATTCATGAGTGACAGTCTCATGTCTGACATTAATCATGATGGCAGCTTTGCAGATCTGACATCTTTCAACATCAATTAAGACAGCTGCATGCACACACTTACTGCACTGTCTTGTGGCAGAAGTGGTCAGATGTTGCATCTCACATCAGAGATCTGAATACTCAGTGAAGATGATTATGCTCAATCTATCAGCATAGTAGATCAGATTTCATAAATTAAAGATCTGCTGAAGCTCATTCTTCAAACTGACAATCTAAAGTCTGTGTCAGCAAGAAATGAAACAATCTAGATGTCAGAAGTGCATGAAATTTGACAAACTCTAGAACATTGATGCAACTTAGTGCTGAAAACACATCAATGAATGATCATTAAAAATTGTCACACACACAAAAGATATAGAGTTCTTACTGAGATATATGGGCAGTGCACCCCCCAGCACACTTCACAACAGCAGCATCTGAGCATAATGACACATAAGTTGTTGAGGTTGGCAAGCAGAAGGAGGCAGTGGGAGCACAGAATGTGACTACATCAAAATTGATTAGCAAATGTCCACACAAGTCCAAAAATCAAGATGCCAAAAATGCCATGAAGAACATAAACAAAAGCAAAAGTGGATATATTGCAAAAGATTAATGCTAATGATGAATAGCATAGACAAGTCAAGAGCTGTTAGTGAAATCAAAATAACAGTAGTAAATGCTACTGTGCAATAATGTTGTGAATGTATTATGGACAACATAGTTCTTACACAGCACTTGATATGGAACACCATCAATTCTAAGTCAAATTTAATGAAAATATATTCATTGGAAAGCTCTTGTTTCATTTAGTTATTCTCTCCATTTTCACCTGGCAATTCACTGTGGTGGGTGGGAAATCTCACACCAAAGACTGGGTTGCCAGTTTTGGCTACTCAGGCACTTTGTCTGGTCACCACAACACAATCATCTCCACTACAGTTCTGAAACACTGGAAATTGATTTCTTTTGTTTTAAAGAATCTATATCCAAGAGGAAAATACTTGCATCCTTAAACTGCTTAAGAATTCACTCAGTTTTGGTGACTCTCCATCAGTCTTTCACAGTGAAAAGTTTTCATGTTCCTGACTTACTAAGCCTTAATCAGCAACACCAAAGCTGAATTGGAGTCTGAACTTACATAATTATTTCACCAAACTTTATTATACCCCATCAAAGTGATACAACTGCAGAACACAGCCAAAATTCTGGCAGAACATAGAAATTTAATCACAACTCAGCCAAAACAAAATCTTTTTAAATTCAGTTGGGTTTTTCTGATTCTCTGATCAATTCTCTATCTCTCTGATATTCTATCAATTTTCTCTGGCCCTGATTTTCACTTCTGAAAAGTCAAAACCATTTGTCAGTTGGGGTCAGCAAAGATAAACTCAACCACAACTCAGTCAAAACAAGATTTCTTCAAAATTGATTTGATATCTCTGATTCTCTGATCAATTCTCTATCTCTTTGACATTCTATCAATTTCCTCCAGTCCTGATTTTCACTTCCAAAAAGTCAAAACCATTTGCCAGTTGGGGTCAGCAAAGAGAAATTCAACCACAACTCAGTCAAAACAAGATCTCTTCAAAATTAATTTGATATCTCTGATTCTCTAATCAATTCTCTACCTCTCTGATATCCTATCAATTTTCTCTGGCCTCAATTTTCACTTCCAAAAAGTCAGAACCATTGGCCAGTTGGAGTCAGCAAAGATAAATTCAACCACAACTTAAACAAAACAACTTTTCTCTCTTTCTTATTTGTTTCAAAGACATAGACTCTCCCAGTCACTGATTCCTGCATCCATCAGCTAGTGATGGTTAAAATTGCTTTTTTATAGTTAGAATAATCATACTAGGCTTGTTGATTTTCTAGCAAACAAGAAGACTTTTTACTTACATATCATAACAGTTTCTTCCAGTTCTTCTGCAGTTGAAATTTGACTTTGCCTTGAGATACATTAGTGTCTTGCAAAGAAGAATTAGAATTGTAATCTGAGGTTGAAAAAGAACTGAGTTATCTTGAATCTTAGATATTGATTCTGAGATTCTGATAAAGTTGCTTGTCACTCTTCAAAAAGACAAGAAGAGGTTTTTTCCTGGACTTGACTTCTCAGATAGACAGAAACAGCACATAAGTCATTCATTTTCTGTGATCAACATAAGATATAGAGACTAAAGTTACACTCTTGAAGTGTGAGGCTAGTTGATATATTGAACTGAGATTACAAGTGGTTTACTTAAGTCTTCTCTACCAAAAAGACTTTCAGTTTGACAATTCTCTTGAAAAATTGTTAGTGGGTTCTCTTATCCAAGTACATCTACTGATCTGGCTCCACAAGTTTTCTTTTGTTATCTTGCACCATTCTCTCCAGTTCCAGAGTAATCTTAAAATAAACTGCTCTAATAGTTCAGAAACACACCATCTATTACTGCTATTTTTGTTCAGGGAATTTTGAAAACTTTGGCTTTTTCTTGATTGATTTCTGCCAAAACTTAGTCTTAGTTTCCCTGTTCTCTTGAAAAACTGGGATTAGTTTTTGAGAGATTTCTATTCTGGGAGGAAAAAATCTCTCTAGATAAGTTCCCAACTGAAATAAATCAAAATGTTCTCTATCTCCACTTCTCTCTCTCTGAATTCTGAACAAGAACTTAAATCAGTTCTCAAAGTTCTTGCACAAGAATGTCAGAAAGAAAATCATGTTCTTGTTTAAAAAGAATTGAACTCTTGCATTCTCAGTCTTCAAAAGATTCTCTTCTTTCAAAAGGAAAAAGATATTTCCTGTTTTCAGTTTGAAAATGACAATGACAAGCTGAATCTTTTGAAAAAGAGACTCAAAAAGTTGAAAAGTCTGTCTAGAAGTTCAGATTCTTCAGTTTCTTCTTCAAATTTCATCTCTTCTGTGTCTTCTCTGCCTTCTGTGACTGTGAATACAGTTTCAGAGAAATTAAGTGCTGGATGTAAATTCAGTTACTCTGAAGCTGTTAAGCAAACTCTATAAAAACAGTTAACAGTCTCTTTCTCTTCAACTTATACTTCTGAGACTGGGAAATTGAAGTCTGATTTGAGAAACCCAAGAGAAAACAGACTGATTTTTAGAGTCAATTCTGAAATTGCTGAAAGAATTCAAAATAAAGTCTACTTTATCAGAAACAGAATCAATGATGCCTTTGTGAATGCCAAAATTACTGAAAAATCAGTGATCTCCTCAGTTGTCAAATCTTTTAAGAGACTTTCAGTGATTCTGATCACAACAGATCAATTTTCTGCAGAATTTCTTCAAGAACATGATAAAATCTGGCAATCTGCTCTTTCTGATGTATTGACTGACTGTGATTTTGATTTTTCTCAGTCAAAATATCATAAAGATGAACATTGGGGAGT
>NW_026054719.1:0-16227 GCF_022830035.1 Ophidiomyces ophidiicola
CAGCGACTCGTAACAACAAGGCTACTTGACCGCTTACACGACCCGCTTGGTCATTTCAGTCGTCTGCAGAGGATCTATCCCCGCGCGTGGTGACATTGCAATCCGCCGGCAAGCGCCCCGGGGTCTCCTCTGCGCTGTGGGCGCGACGCGACCCCTATAGGCCCCGGGGGTCCCCCCCCCCGAAACACCTCCTCTGGGA
This sequence comes from Ophidiomyces ophidiicola, assembly GCF_022830035.1. Classification (NCBI taxonomy): domain Eukaryota; kingdom Fungi; phylum Ascomycota; class Eurotiomycetes; order Onygenales; family Onygenaceae; genus Ophidiomyces; species Ophidiomyces ophidiicola. The sequence continues at coordinate 200 of NW_026054719.1, forward strand.
CCTGTGCTGGGCCCGGGCTTTGGTGATCCCCGGTGCCCCCGTAACCATCCATGGCACGGTGGCCATCCACACAACACACATCACACCTCCCCGTCACTCCCTACGTTTCCAGGACCGTCCGTTCCCTTGCCGGCTATGTTCCGCCTCCTTCGTGCCGCCGGCTCTGCCGACCAACGTGATGGAAGTCCTTCCACCGCTCAGCACTCACTCACACCTTCCCACCACCCTCTCTCCGTTCACCGTGACCCGTGGGGCCTCGTCCCCCGTGCATCGAACCCCCTTCAAGCCCCCGGCGCTGCCGGAGACCCCGTTGATGGGGGGTGTTTGCAACAAATCGAGCCAAGGATCGGGCTGACGCTCAGCGACTCGTAACAACAAGGCTACTTGACCGCTTACACGACCCGCTTGGTCATTTCAGTCGTCTGCAGAGGATCTATCCCCGCGCGTGGTGACATTGCAATCCGCCGGCAAGCGCCCCGGGGTCTCTCCCGGGACGCCGTCGCCGACCTGCTGAGGTTCGGGGCCCGAGGGCCTATTTGTATCCAACTACAACGTGCGAGGCGACATCGCCGCGTTCCGGCACGGATTCTGACTTAGAGGCGTTCAGCCATAATCCGGCAGATGGTAGCGTCGCGGCACTGCCTTGTCAGACAGCCTGTGAGAATTGGGTGGTTGCAGGTAACATGGCAATGGCTTACAGCCTTCATAAATGAGGTTAGGTTGGGTGAGAGGTGGTTATGAAGGGATCTAAGCATGAGAGAGAGAGAGGTAACTTGTATTGCTACAACAGTATCTAGGGTCTCTAGATATGTTGCCACTGACCTTTGTAAAGAAGCATCTGTGGCAGATTTTGTGTGTTCAGCTTTGCTAGTGTGATCATGTGACCAGTCATGGGGTTTATGAACCCCAGATGCCATGGAGCATGATCACCTAAGCATCAAGGAGGTTTTATGAACCTCTTTTAGATGATGGGATGAATGTAAGAAGGCTGCAGCGCAGAGCCTTACAGATTCCCCCCCCTTCACAAGTCTTGGTCCCCAAGGCGTTGATGTGATCAAGATCACAGTGAGAGTGACAGCTCCACTGTGATTGTAACAATTTTGTACAAAACCTCTTTTTGGTGTGATGAATGTAAGGAGGCTGCAGCACAGAGCCTTAATTCAATCTCAGTTTCTAGATGTAGATGTGACAGTAAGATCACAGCAAGAGTGACAGCTCCTCTGTGATTGTAATGTAGTTGCTGTAGTGACTGTCATTTCCCATGATCCATCTAGTGATACTTGGCAATCTCTTGAATCTAAATATCTCTTCCTTGACCTCCTCCCTCTCTCTCTTTCTTTTTCTTTTTCAACAACATTCTTCTTTATTTTGGTAAGAACTCTAGACAAGCTGTGAGCAAGTCAATGTGCAGTAGAGGCTCATACAACAAAAGCTTAGTTAGTAGAATATACTTACTGATAACTATATAAAAATATATAAATATATAAGTATATAGTTATATATAAGGTTTTGGTGAATGAGTAGGGTGAGAACAGTGATAATAGAGTTCAGAAAACAATAGTATAGAAGAAGTAGTCAATGAATATTCAAAGAAGTTGTTGAATTGTTCTGTTAATTACATTTTGCAGTGGGGATTTTGGTCTTATTTATAGACTGTGAGTTTAGAGTTTGAGTTATGTAAGTTATGGCATATTTGTCTTGATTTATAAGTGTTACATCATGTGTGATGTAATGTATGATGCAGTATGATGCAGTATATTGTGCAATACTTGCAATAGTTTTGTAAAAAGTAGTTATACTTTTTAGAAAACTGAATTATTATATGAGGCATTTTATAAATTCTGGTTTCAGTGGCTGATACTTTCTATAAACCAGGATATCTATGATGTAGATTTATAGAAAGTTGGTATAACTGATTATAAAACTTGTTAAAGTTGAATATAATGTGCAATAGTTTATTAATCTTGGAAATAAACTATGCAACATTAAATTCTATGATGTTATTGATGATGTCACATATGATGACATTTCATATGATGTAATATCATATTATGATGTAATTTGCCACCTCAATTTATTATTCTTTCCTTGATTAATAATTTATACAAGCAATACTATGGTGGTAACCTTATTGCTGTAACTCTATTAGAAAATAAAGTTTGAAATAAACTTTTATGGAATAAGGTTTGAACTAAACCAAAAAGGGTTATAGATCAAACTTTATATTTAATCAAGATTTATGTATATGACTCCATAAATGTTATAGAAGTTATACATGTTATACACATGTTATATAAGACAATATATAGTATATAAATTTGATTATATTTGAGAATGTGATATTCTCACACAAGCATTCCCTTCTTGATGGTTATGAACCTTGAGAGGCTTTGTAAAGGGCTTTTCTCAGTGCTAACACATTATGCAGAGGGATAATTTGCTGTGTCTCCCTTCTGTTCAAATTAAGATGTTGAAATGTGAGCAACAATGGCTCAACAAGTTTGGGGGTAAAACCCCAACCAGTCATCATCTGAGATCCCCTTCAGGGGCAATGCAAGAGGTGTCTCCAGAATCTTCTGCTCCATCTGAAGCAGAGTCCTCAACCACTGCTGTTCCTCAAGAAAATCAAAGTGGAGGGGCATCATTGCTGTTGGTTTCCATTTACACAACAGAGAGTTATGTCTCTGAAGACTTTGAGATCTCTTCCCAGGTGTCACAGCCCAGTCAATCTGATTCCAATTATGATGGTGTAAGTGATATTCTTCCATTTCTTCTTCTTTTAATGCTTTGTAATTGCTTTTATGAATCCTGAAATATTCTTTACAAAGTGTTTCCTCACTCCATAATCCTCTTTTCTGTGTGCATGGCTGATGGCATATCCAGGGTGCTAATATTCAAGTTTGGCGGGAACACTCAATGGTGTCTACTGTGCCTAGCAACAATTCTTTTTTGACTACTAGCTCTGTTGCCTTGGTTGGTCAGGTCTTGAGAGAGAATGGCCATCCATCTTCCAAATCTGAAACCCTTGTTGGTAATGTGCCACTCTGTTTTTCTTGGTCTGATCCATTTCTACCACATCCACATTCTCAGTCTGTGCCCTTTCCTATGCTGCACCCATCCTCAAGCATTGGTTCTGTCTCTGATGCACACAAGGTATGTTGAGTTGCTTTGTAACATGACTTATAAGACAGTTCCTGCTTTGTAAACTCATTTACAAAGTGATATTGAGAGTCCCAGCTAATGCTTTTTCTTTCTCTAGAAGTTGGCCTCATCAACTTCTTCTCTGTCTGCTGTGCCTGCTTCTGCTCCTGCTCCTGCTCCCCTGGCCCCTGCCCCAGCTGTTAACTTGCCAGTCAGGACATCAGTTACTATGAGCCATCTTCTATCCTTAATCCCAGGCCAGAATTCATCTGATTGTGAGAGGCAACTTCTTGCTTTCCCCCCCCTTTGGTCCACAACTCTTACTGGTCCAACAGACCCTGTTTGGCTGAGGGATAGAGCCCAGCTCTGGGAAGAAGTTCTGATCACCATGACAGGCAATTATTCCCAGCAGCCATGTACAGCATGCCAGGATAACTCAAATTCCCCATTGGGGCAGTGTGTTGCAAGTCCCCTTGGTAGAGACAGATGTAATAACTGTGCCTACCAGACACACAAAACTTATTCTTTCAATTCTTAGAGTTGCCCCCTTGTTTTCTTTCTTTTGTTACTGCAGACTTTGGCCACTAATAGTCTAGTTTCCTCTTTCTCTTGCAGGCTTCAGCCATTAATAGTCTAGTTCTTTCTTTTATCTTAGAGTAAATTCACTACTTCTGCTTCATGAACTACTTCTTGACAGTTGTAAATGCTTTTACAGCTTGAGTTTTCTTCTAAATTGATTCACTACTTGGGCCACTGCCCTTCTGCTTCATGAATCAATCTCTAACTGCTTTATAAATGTCTTTACAAACCTAACAAGACCTCTCTAAGTGCACATTCTCAGAATATGGCATAGGCTGGGCTTGTCTGGATGTTTTCTATGAAACTCAAACAGCTTCTTATCTAGATGCCTCACATTCTTTGAAGACTGTCAAGTCCTTTCCTCATATCCCTGCCACTGCACAAGGTATTCAATCACTTGGCCATCCTTATGGGAGTCAACAATCTCCTGTACCTGATACTCTTGCTTCACAGGGGATGTCTCATGAATTGGGTGGTGTGGTTGACTATCCACTCCCTCCCATTCCTTGTGTTTGGTTAGGAGAGACACATGAAACACATTGTGTACTCCCAGCTCTGGTGGTAGTTCCAATCAATAGGTTTGGGGCCCCAATTATTCCACAATTCAGCATGGTCTGTGCTGGAGGACATCCAACTTCTTGCTAGAATATGCTGTTCTAATGTTACAAAGGTCTAATCACACCTGGTCACCTTTGTAAAATGATACTGCAGTTTGTTTCTTGTCATAGTAGCTCTTTTGATAGGCTTGCACCTTTGTAAGACTCTTCTGAGCCACTTTATGCAGCTCTTCCAACTGGTCTGTCAGTTTATGAGGCTCAGTTGTGACTGGTGCTGGTATTTCTGCTCCCAGAAAATCCATCCGCAGATGGCTTGCCATCAAAAGCTCAAAGGGACTCTTCCCTGTTGAGAATTGTCTAGAGTTGTTGTAAGCAAACTCTGCATGAGGCAATTTCCCAACCCAGTCATCTTGTTCATAATTGATGAAGCTTCATAAGTACTGTTCAAGAGTACTATTCAGTCTTTCAGTCTGGCCATCTATTTGAGGATGAAATGCCATGCTCATTCTTCTATCAACTTTGAGGAGATATAACAGATCTCCCCAGAACTCACTTGTGAATAGTGACCCATGGTCAGAAACTATGCTTGAGGGAAGTCCATGCAATCTGACTAGCTCATGCATAATCAATTCAGCAAGTTGTTCAGATGTCAGCTCTTTCCTGACTGGAACAAGGTGAGACATCTTTGTAAACTGATTCACAATGATCAGAATACAGTTGAATTTCACTTCCTCAAAATTCTGACTTGATGAGAGGTCTGTAATCACATCCATTGCAATGTGTTCCCAAGACTTTTCAGAAATTGACAAAGAAGACATCTCTTCTTGTAGTTTCACCCAGATCTGTCTGGATCCCAAGCAAACACCACAGGCATCAACACATTCTTTCACAAGCTTCTTCATTCTTGGCCAATGAAATCTGTGTGCTAGCAGTTTGTAAGTTCTTTCACTTGCAAAGTGACCTGCCAGAGGTAAATCATGGTGTCTTTTAATCAATTCAATTTGCAGAGCTTCACTCATGGGTATATAGAGACACTCTTTCATAAAGAGACAGCCTTTCTCCTCTGTTCAGTTCACAAACTTGGTTGGGTCTAACTGAAGACCCTTCCTAATCTCTATTGTGTGGTTGTCACCAGCAAGCATCTCAGGTAACATTGTCATTAGATTCAGAGATGCAGTCTCTTGTGAGTCTGTTCCATTCAGAGCATCACTGAGAATGAGCTGCTTGACATCTCATAACTCATTCTCAAATCGTTGAATATCATGAGTACCACTCAGGAGCAGCTTTGTGTAAGTCTGTCCTGATTTGTAACATGTCTTCCTGTCCACAAAGTGCACATTTCTGTTAGACAAGACATGTTTCAAGTCTTTCTTCTCAGCTCACTGGTCAGAACAGATCAGCATGAAATGGAGCTGTCCAGCTGCTTCATGCTCTTGAATATTCTCATATCCCAATGCTTCAGCATAGTCTGGTCTTTGTGACAGACCATCTGCTGGATTCTTTGATTCTTTCACATAATCAATCTTAAACCAGAAAGCTGACAACTTCTGGGCCCACCGCACTTGTCACCTTGACAACTCTTGCATGGTTTCAAAATGTCTGAGACTGTCATGATCAGTCAGAACAGAAATGAGTTGAATTGATCCCTCCAGCCAGCATCTTCATTGACAGAATGACTCAACTATGGCCAGCAATTCTTGATCATGAATTTCATAGTTGTACTCAGCTGGAATCATCTTTCTTGAATAGAATCCCACTGGTCTCCACATGCCATTCTTCTGTAGCTGGAAGAGAATCCCACACACAGCAAATTCAGATGCATCTGTTTTCAGCTTGATTTTCTTCTTTGGATCAAAGTGGTATATCACCACTTGCTTCATAAATGCCTCCTTCAAGTCATAGAAGGATTTACAAGCCTCTTCTGTGAGGAAGCTGAGTGAACTGCCCACTTCTTCACTTCTTCTTCTTTTTTTTCTGAATTGCTTCTTCCCTGACTTCCCGCCCTTTAACATGCTAGTCAAACCAAGCGCGAGCTTGGAGAACTTGGGAATGAACCATCAGTAGAAGTTAGCAAATCCCAGAAAGACTTGAATATCCCAGTGACTCTTGGGCTCTGGCCAAGAAATGATCATGTCCATTCAGGCTTTTTCCATTGAGACACCTTCTGGTGATATCACATATTCCAGAAAGTCTATCTCTGTAACACTGAACTGGCACTTGGATCCCTTGCAATAGAGTCCAGCCTCTTTCAGTGCCTTAAGCACTTTACAAACATGTTCAGTGTGTTCTTCCTCATTCTCAGAATACACCACAACATCATCCAGATACACCATCACAAAGACATTCTAGTACTCCCTCAGTGTCTTGTTGATGTATGACTGAAATGCCACTGGTGCATTTGTAAGTCCAAATGGAACCACCTGATATTCAAACATTTCCAGTGAAGTCTGAAAAGCTGTTTTCCATTCATCTCCCTTTTTTATCTGTAAATGATGATACACATTCTTCACATCCAGCTGGGTATAGATCCTAGCTTTCTGAATCCAATTCAGAATGTCTTCAATTAATGAGAGTGGATATTGATTCTTTACTGTCTTTGAATTCAAGTTCTGATAATCCACACACATTCATAACCCCCCATTCTTCTTCTTTGCAAACAGAATGGATGACCCAGCTGATGATCTGGAGGGTCTGATGAATTTACTTGACAAGGTGGAGTTGACATACTCTTGTAAAGCCTCTGTCTCTGTTTCTGAAAGCTGATAAATGGGGCCAAACTTTGGCACTGCCCCCAGCAACAACTCAATGTCTAGATCATTCTCTCAGTGAGGGGGCAAGAAAGCACATTTTGCATCACTGAATGCATCAATCAAATCTTTATAACTGTCTGGTATCTGCAGATTCACATTCATGATGGTGACTTGTTCACTTTTACAAACCCTCATTACATAGAAGGGCTTACCACCATCAACAAGTTCATTTAGAGAAACTGGCTTGATTTTTGTCATAGGGTTCAATCCACCCTGTTTATGAAACTCAAGTGACAGATTTTCAAATGAAACAACAGAATCATGATGATGTAGTCAGAAGAGACCTAACATCATGTTCTCAGATATATCAGCAATCAATGCCTGCTCATTAAACATCTGCCAATTATCCATAGTATCTTGTGCCTCAAGGAAAATGTTTGTAATTTCTTCAGATACTAACTTTGAATGATTCTTTCCTGCAGTCTCCATCTCAACATTCATCTTATGAACCTTCAGACTCAGTGTTACTGCAAGCTTCAGACTTATGATCAGAAAGAAACATAGTGAGTCTGCCACAGCAGTTCATTTGACTTCTTTTTCTATCTCAGAGTTATGAACTCTGGCAGACAATGTGATTGAGGGAACAGCTTGTAGTTCAGACAACTTCAATTGCTTGATATTCATTCTATCTACAGACTGCTCCCCAAACCTCTATTTCTTCTTTGGCTTGGTGCACTTATCTGCATAGTGACCAGTCTTGCCACAATTGTAGCAAGCATTCTAATCTGATTTTTCTCCCCACTTTGGGTTCATAAACTGGAAATTGGAGGTTTCCTGGTGTTGGTTTTCTCTCTGTCACAATGAGGTCCAGGTCTTATTTCTATAACCCTGACCTCATGGTCCACAGGCTTGATTTGAATAGGATGGTGTTCCATCATGATTGGTATTTGTCTCTGAGATGGGTTGTGACTTTGAGTTGGGAGTGAAACTCTTGACACTAGATTGTAATTGCATTGCAACTGTCTGAATCCCATTCAGTTTCTCTGGGAAGTTCTTCTGTTCATCCAGCTTGTTGCGCATAGGTTTGTCATATTGCCATAGGAAAAGATGTTTGATGAACTTATTCACACTCTGTGTCTCTTCACCCACTTGTTGCAAATGTTGTTGAAATTGTTGCAACCAGTCAAAGTCTGATTCATCATCTCTTTTACAAAGGTGAAAGAGGTTTCTCCAGGCTAACTGAGTTCAGTTTTCAGGATCATCTAGTTGTAAAAGTAGGAATTGTTTGAGTCCAGTCCAGATGTTCAGAGTAGAGTTCTGGACTGAGTGTGATTCCCAAAGGTCTTTCTCATTATAGTCCAACCCTGTGACTGCATACTTCAGGGTTTCATTGTCATTCAGACCACTAGCATCTTGGATGGATTCTATTTGGGAGGTAAACTGCCAGTAGGCTGCATAGTTCTTGGTCTGATAGTTGGTCTTGTGTTGTGGAGGCTTGATGACTGAACTCTTCTTTAGAGAATTTGGATTAGAGGTCAGGACATCAAGTGATTCTGTTCACCCATGCTTTCTATTCAGGGTTTGTAAACTCTGCTGTAGTTCTTGAATTCTTTCCATAAGGTGTATCAACTCTCTTAAGTCCTCAAGAGATTCTGTGTTCGCTGGAGATGGTTTCTCAGTCTGGATTATGCTTTCATCCAGATTTATTGTTGCACTTGGTGTCTTGGCTAACTCTGATACTGAGGAAAGAGTTGAGAATTCAGTTTGGTCTCAGTTGTTCTGCCTTGTGGAAACCATTGTTGGGCCACCTGCTTATTTGAGTGGCAAACTGTGAGGATTGAGTGGTTGCAGGTAATGTGGCAATGACTTACAGCCTTTGTAAATGAGGTTAGGTTGGGTGCAAGGTGGTTATGAAGGGATCTAAGCATGAGAGAGAGAGGTAACTTGTATTGCTACAACAGTATATAGGATCTCTAGGTATGTTGCCACTGATCTTCATAAAGAAGTGTCTGTGGCAGGTTTTGTGTGTTCAGCTTTGCTAGTGAGATCATGTGACCAGTCACAGAGTTTATGAACTCCAGATGCCATGGAGCATGATCATCTAAGCATCAAGGAGATTTTACAAACCTCTTTTAGATGATGGGATGAATGTAAGAAGGCCACAGTGTGGAGCCTTACACCAAGAGATCTGGGTAATCTTGTTAAACCCTGTCGTGCTGGGGATAGAGCATTGCAATTATTGCTCTTCAACGAGGAATGCCTAGTAGGCACAAGTCATCAGCTTGTGCCGATTACGTCCCTGCCCTTTGTACACACCGCCCGTCGCTACTACCGATTGAATGGCTTAGTGAGGCCTTTGGACTGGCTCAGGGAGGTTGGCAACGACCACCCAGAGCCGGAAAGTTGGTCAAACTTGGTCATTTAGAGGAAGTAAAAGTCGTAACAAGGTTTCCGTAGGTGAACCTGCGGAAGGATCATTACCGTGTTGGTTGAGCGCCCCTCCCCCCCGGGTCCCCCGGGGGCCGGGCGCCCCTACCTCCACCCGTGTCTACCCCATTCCGTTGCCTCGGCGGGCCCGCCAGCCACCAGCCTGGCGGTCTCCGGGCGTCCCCTCCTGGGGGCGGCCCCGGGGGCCCGCGCCCGCCGGTGGAACCGTGAACGAACTCTGTGAGAAGCCAGTCTGTCTGAGCACGAATGTGAAATCATGTAAAACTTTCAACAACGGATCTCTTGGTTCCGGCATCGATGAAGAACGCAGCGAAATGCGATAAGTAATGTGAATTGCAGAATTCCGTGAATCATCGAATCTTTGAACGCACATTGCGCCCCCTGGTATTCCGGGGGGCATGCCTGTCCGAGCGTCATTGCAACCCCCTCAAGCCCGGCTTGTGTGTTGGGGGCGCCCACCCCGAAGTCCTCGGGCGCGGGCCCCCCCCAAATGCAGTGGCGGCACCGAGTTCCTGGTGTCTGAGTGTATGGGAATCTGTTTCTGTCTCGCTCGAAGACCCGATCGGCGCCCGTCGTCAACCCCCCATTCTTTCCGGTTTGACCTCGGATCAGGTAGGAGTACCCGCTGAACTTAAGCATATCAATAAGCGGAGGAAAAGAAACCAACAGGGATTGCCTCAGTAACGGCGAGTGAAGCGGCAAGAGCTCAAATTTGAAATCTGGTCCCCTCGGGGCCCGAGTTGTAATTTGGAGAGGATACTTTGGGCGTGGTCGCGGCGTAAGTCCCTTGGAACAGGGCGTCACAGAGGGTGAGAATCCCGTCTTGCGCTGCGTCCCGCGCCCGTGTAAAGTTCCTTCGACGAGTCGAGTTGTTTGGGAATGCAGCTCTAAGTGGGTGGTAAATTTCATCTAAAGCTAAATATTGGCCGGAGACCGATAGCGCACAAGTAGAGTGATCGAAAGGTTATGTCATGCCCACTGTAGGCTAGGCCTGCCCTAAGAGCTAGTACCTTATTAGTTAGCGTAGCTCTAATCTCACTAGTACTTAAAGCCATGCTGGTCTTCTCCCACAGAAGATCAGCAATGAGTTCTTCTCTTACTGCACATATAGCAATACTACTTTGATACTATAAGTGCAACTTAGTTATCTTTCTTACACTGTAGGCTTGATACATTGTCCTTTAGCATCTATCTTATAGACTGCCACCTTACAGTTCTCATCACTAAAAACATGGAATGATTCATCAAGCTACTCTATTAGAAAACTTCTTCCTATCCTACCTCCCCAACATTGATGCATTTTATGCAACAACAAATGCAATTCCACACTGTTAGATACAATTAGATACTATGGCTGGAATCAGAAGTGGAAACAGAAAGAGACAAATGGATGTGAACTCTGACAACAATCCACAGGTTGAAGCCTCTACCACTGTCTCCCAAGGAGAACAGATGAGCCAGACTATAGCATCAGAGGCTATAGCTGAAACTCCTCCAATGAGTAATCAAGAAGCATCAGTAGTGCAAGTTGAACACCCAATTGATGCTTTAAGTGAGTCAATGGATGTTGACACCCCAGAGAAAGCAACTTCAAGAGAATGGACATCAGAAGCTGTCATTCCAAAACAGAAAAAGAACATTACAGTCCAGAATCTTCTTCATGATGCAGACCAAACTATCATGAAGCTTGAGGCAAAGCTCAATCTCATCAAGAAAAAACAAGAGATTCAAAGATTGGAAAATCTCATTAAGAACAATAAAATCTTCAACAATCCTCCACTGAAGAAAAGAGCTGAATGGAATCAAGAAACAATATCTCCTACACCTTTCTCCAATCTGACACTCAGAACACAACTGATTTCTCCAGAATTAATCACAGAGAACATGAAAGGCACAATGAATGCACAAGCAACAGTGCTGAAAGTGCAACAGAAGAACTCTTTCTGCAATGAAAGTGCAAAAGACATAGATTCTGTGTGTGCTCCAATCCAAAAAGTGGAAAAAAGATTCATTGCCTGGACTCTCAAGAATTTAGAAGAGTTTATCACTGCCTCCAAAGCCTTCCATCTCTACCAAGAGAGATACTTCAAGAACAATGATAAACACAAGATGTTGAAAGCCATTCAACACTTTGAATCAAAGCTATTAATCAAGTGGTCACATAACTTTAAGAACCCTGAGGAAAGAACCTCATGGAAAGACTTAAAAGCATGATTGAAATGTCAAATTGTGGACCCAGAACATGCTCTTAGAAATGCAGAATGTGAATACCTGACACTGATGCAGAAGGAAAATCAAAAAGTGCATGACTTTGTCATGCAATTAGAGACCCTAGAATGCAGACTGAAACACAAATATGATGAACACCAGAGAAAGTCACACCTCTATTGAAAGGTGCTCAGTGAAGTACATGCTGAATATGACAAGTATGCAGATAACTTTGATGCACTTGACTATGACACACTGGTACAAAGACTTGCCACTGCAGAGAGGAACATCTCAGAAAAGTACAAGAAACCAAAGCCCAAAACATTTCCTTCATTCTTGTTCCACCAGAAAGGTAGTAAGAAAACCTACTACAAAGAAAAGAAAAAGAGCAAGCCATGAAACAATAAAACAGGTCAAAACTCAAGATATGGTAATTTCTGAGCAGACAAAAGCAGTGGAAAGTGCAAGTTTGATAATGAATCAGTACCATATTGTACTTTCCACAAGCAAAAAGAGCACACAACCAAAGATTGCTTGATTCTGAAAAAACAGAAATTGATGGGCACCATGTCAAAAAATAAATAAAAGAGTTCATTAACACCACAATGGCTCTAGATTTATGCAAGAAGTGGTGAAGCCTCATGTCTTTTCTGATCACAGTACAGATCCAATCAGCAACAGGAGAAGAAACAGTCCTGACCTTAGTTGACTCAGAAGCAGAAGCAAACTTCATTGACCAATACTGAGCCAAATCAAAAGAACTGATTAATGATGGAAAACCCCCCAAGCTAGCCAAAGCAATTGATGAACACAAGATATGCACCTATGGAACCCATCACCTTGCTGTCAGTGCAACTGACAGTAATGAGGTTATGCAGTCAGTGAGTCAAGAGTTTGAAAGTGTTGACCTAACTGATTACAATATGATCTTAGACTACCCTTGGCTCAAAGAAATCAATCCACTGATTAACTGGCAGAAGAACAACTGGGCATACTGGCAAAACATTTCTGGAGATCTCCAAGAATCAGAGATTATCTTGGCTGAAGAAGCTATGGTGGAAGTTATCACAGAGACTCAAACTTATATGGTCTCAATTGATGAACTTCTTACCACAGACAATGATCAAGATACCAGCATGCTCTACAGCACAAATATTGTGGACACTGCATCAGAATCTTCTGACTACATTATGTCACTCATGCAAAGTTCCTCCAAAGATAATGCTGACATTGCAATTAATGATGCAAACATTGTGAATTCCATGTTGGCATTGCCTGACTACATTACACCATATGCACACATCTTCTCTGAAGAAAACACTGCCAATCTGTCCAGACCACCAAATGCTGAACATGCCATAGACCTGGAGGAAGGGAAGAAACCACCATTCATGTCAATCTATAATCTGTCAGAAACAGAGCTTCCAGTACTCCAGAAATACATAACTGATGCACTGAAGAAGAAATGAATTCAACTCTCAAAAAGTCCAGCTGGAGCATCTATACTCTTTGCACCAAAGAAGAATGGAGGTCTCAGACTCTGTGTAGACTATAGAGGTCTTAATCACATTACACTAAAGAATAGATATCCATTACCATTAGTGAGTGAAATGTTGGACAGATTGTCTGGTGCTAAGATCTACACAAAGCTTGACCTCAGAGAATGCTTACCATCATATCTCAATATGCAAAACTGATAGGTGGAAGACCGCATTCTGCACCCATTATGACTATTATGAATATAGGGTAATGCCTTTTGGTCTTACCAATGCACCTGCCACTTTTCAAGCTTACATAAATGAAGCTCTTGTGGATTTACTAGATGTGTGCAGTGTAGTCTATCTGGATGACATCCTTACATATTCAAATAGCATGAAAGAACATAAGGCGCACACACATATGGTATTAGAGTGCTTGAAGTGTGCAGTACTGTTTGTCAAACAATTTAAATGTGAGTTTGCAACAGAAAAAGTCTTCTTCTTGGGTTTTGTCATAGAACCCAAGAGTATTTCAATGGAAATGGATAGAGTGTTGACCATTCTAGACTGGCCAACTTTCAAAAGCATTAAGGAAGTTCAATTCTTCCTTGAGTTTGTGAATTTCTACTGCCACTTTATCCATGCCTATTCATGCATAGCAAATGCACTCTTTGAGCTCACCAAAGGAGATACAAAGGAGAAATGGCACAACTTTGACTGGACAAAAGACACCCAATGCGCATTTGAAGAACTAAAAAGGAGCTTTACCTCAGCACCTTGTCTAGCACACTTTGACAATCAGTGGTGCATTCAGTTAGAACTAGATGTGTCTGATTATGCAGTAGCAGCTATCCTTACACAACTTCAAGAAGATGGGCTATGGCACCCAGTTGTCTTCTGAAGTAGAAAGCTAATTGACACAGAAACCCACTATGATACTCATGACAAAGAACTTTTAGCTATAGTAGCTGCATTCAAACACTGGAGATACTATCTGGAGGGAAACCAGAAACCAGTACATGTCTTGTCTGACCATGCCAATCTACAGTTCTTTATGATGACCAAGAGCTTAAACAGACACCAGGCAAGATGAGTGGAAGTGCTTAGCACATATGAATTCATATTACTGCACCACCCAGGTAAATTAAACCCAGCAGATGCACCAAGTCATTGATCAGATTACAAAGACACCTATCATGGTGAGACTCTTCTACCTACCCTGCAACAGAAGATCAGACATGGTGTTCAACTAGGATGGAATCTAGAGGACAACAAACAGTTGGCTTCTATAGTAAACTGCATCAGAGTGCATGACCAAATGCTGAAAGCACAAGAAACAAATGAAAACACAGGTGTTGGTGCAAGTTCTTCCCTTGTGTTGTGCTCAATACAGACAATAACACTGTCAGAAGACATTAGAGGATCAATTCTTGTGTCAAGACTCATGATTAATGCTGTCATGAAGTCTGAGACAGTCTACACTGAAATGCCTGAATTCTTAACCTCTCTATTGCTGCAGCTCCAAGAGCTGGACACATTTGTGTCCACTCAAAGAAGAGAGATGGAGAAGGAAAGTGTCTTCATGGCTGGAGGTGTAACATGGACAATTTCCAAAGACAATGTGCTATGGGCAAATAATAGGGCATATGTATCTAGCCAGTCAGCATTAATCAATGAGATTATATGCTCAAATCATGATGACCCACAGGGGGGTCACTTTGGAATGAAATGTACCATTGAAGCCATTCAAGATAAGTACTATTGGCATGGACTTACCAAGAATGTAGCAGATTTTGTCAAGACATGTGATATCTGCCAGAGAATCAAACCCACAAGACATAAAACACATGGGAAATTAGAAACTATTTCAATGCCTTCACAACCCATGGAGTCAATCTCAATGGACTTCATCACAGGGTTATCTCCCTCCAATTGGAGAGGCAATACCTTTGATGCCATTCTAGTAGTGGTGGACATCTATACAAAATTCGCCCTATATCTACCATGTA
The DNA here is from genome assembly GCF_022830035.1 of Ophidiomyces ophidiicola. Classification (NCBI taxonomy): domain Eukaryota; kingdom Fungi; phylum Ascomycota; class Eurotiomycetes; order Onygenales; family Onygenaceae; genus Ophidiomyces; species Ophidiomyces ophidiicola. Next base: position 15,370 of record NW_026054719.1, read on the forward strand.
GAAAAGACATTGATGCAGAAGGCTTAGCAGAACTATGCTATGAGCACATCTTTACTATCTATGGTACACCAAAAAATTTAATTTCAGATAGAGGATCCCTATTTACAAGCAATTATTGGTCAACCCTATGCTTCTACTTTGGTGCAAAATGAAGATTAAGCACCGCTTACCATCCTCAAACAGATGGTCAAATGGAAAGACAAAACCAAACCCTGGAACATTACTTACAAGAATTTATTAATTACCACCAAGATGATTGGGTGCAATGGCTACCTATGGCTCAACACACATACAACCAATCAAAGCATAGCTCAACAGGAGAAATACCAGCAGTTGCATTAATGGGGTATAGACCAGAGTTACATATAAATGTGGACAAACCATTAGAACACACAGCGCCAAAAGCCACAGAAAGGACAGAGTCATTGCAAAAGATGCACAAACACCTTGAAAAAACACTCCATGTTGCCCATGAAGCACAGAAAAAGTATTATGATTCAAAGCACATATCACAAGTATTCAACATAGGAGAATGGGTACTCCTCAATGCAAAGAACTTAAGCATGCTTCATCCAGCCCAAAAACTGGACCATAAGTATATAGGACCATTTGAAATCATTGAAAAATGGGGGAAACAATTCTATAAGCTCCAATTACCACCCTCATTTAGAAGTATTCACCCGGTATTTCATATTTCCATGCTAGAGAAATACAATAAAAGGGTGTGAGAATGTGAGAATATCACATTCTCAAATATAATCAAATTTATATACTATATATTGTCTTATATAACATGTGTATAACATGTATAACTTCTATAACATTTACAGAGTCATATACATAAATCTTGATTAAATA